>NC_133362.1:28768631-28887429 GCF_049309525.1 Garra rufa | reverse complement strand
AAACGAAAAAAAAGGTAACTGCTAGTGATGGGCTTAAACATATATCACAATATTTCTGGTATTTATTGCGATAACGATATCAATGATGATAAATCAGGGAATCTTATGCATCCACTAAGAGACAAAAAAAAAAATGTTTCTTTAGAGAAAAGTATTATCTTTCCTATTTTTACCCAAAATAGGGTGTTGTGAGCATTACTGAGTACACACATAACGTAATAAGTGTTTAATTCATACTGGAAGCCGGAGGGCGCCCTTGCGCAGAAATTCTACATATGCATAGCAAAAGTAATAGTACTGGCAACACTCCAGGAAATCCCTAATATGGACAAAGGTATCCAGTTATAGCTGTAGCTGAATAAAACACAGATACTTGATGACAATAAACATATGATTGTGACAATATTTGGTTTGTCTGTGTTCTTCAAGCAATCTTGGGTATTTTTATAAGAATAAATTATTATAAGTTATTATCGCGGGAAGACTAATTCTTATCGTGGGGAGAATTTTTACCGGTATATCGCAAACGAAAAGATATCACCCATCCCTAGTAACTGCAACATTTTATCTCACAATTCTGACTTTTTTTTCTCGCAATTGCGAGTTTACATCTCACAATTCTAACTTTTTTCTTAGAATTGCGTGATATAAACTCACAATAGAGATTATAAAGAGTTTGTCTCACAATTCTAAGGAATAATCTCGCAATTCTGAGAAATAATGAGAATTGCAAGATATAAACTATTATTATACATTTTTTATATCAGAATTTATATCACAGTTTATATTGAACTCAATTCTGACTTTTAAAACAACTGTGAGTTATTAAGTCAGAATTCTGAGATATAAACTCACAATTCTGAGAACATATCAGTCCTTTGTTTCTCTTCAAAATCAGATTTTAGTACTTGTAGTGGTGAGTTTGTATGTCACAATTCAGAGGAAAGTCAGAATCGCGAGAAAAAAAAAGTCAGAATTGGGAGATAAAAACTTTTTTTTTTGGCAAATGCAAGTTTTCACACAATTCTAACATTATAACTTGTAACTGTGGGTTTATATCTCCCAATTCTGAGAAAAAAGGCAGAATTGCAAGTTTGTATCACTTAATTATGAGAATACCCTTTTTTTATTCAGTGCCATAATTCGAATTGCTTTTATACATTGAAGAATCCTAAAAAAAAAAAAATATCAGTTTCAACAAAAAACATTAGGCAGCACAACTGTTTTCAACATTAATAATAACGTTTCTCAAGGATCAAGTCAGGATAACAGAATGATTTCTGAAGATCATGTGACTGAAAAATCAAACAAATATATTATATTTTAAAATATATTAAAATAGAAGATTTTATTTTAAATTGTAATAATATTTCACAATTTTTTATACTGTATTTGAAAAACGAAACAAAAGAAGAGACAGAATAGACTTATTTCATTATTTCTTTTAAATAAATAAAAAGATTGTGTCACATCATTGACATAGTCATTAAATCAGAGACCCACTTCTTCACAAATCTGAGCATATTGCAGCCATTGCTGTCCATTGCTGTAGCAGTGGTCAAAGTAATCACTTTACTTCACTCTGTGTGCAATAAAGTCTGAGCTGTGTAGCATCAAGATCTATTGATCTTAACAGCTGTAGATCATTGTTGAAACAACATTCTGTAGAACATTGTGCTCATGCAGAATGAGGATTTCTTGCTTCTGCTCTGTCTGATTTTCTTGTCAAAAAAAAATAGACGCAGGCAGGAATAAAGTGATAGTGTGGAATGATGCTGCAGAGCTGATGTAACTGTGAACCAGTGTTCCCCTGGAGCAGCACTGACCTTGAGAGTCCTCTCTTTCTCTACATTCATCCGTGTGCCAAAGCAGGAAGGAGGGGAGAATAACAGACAGAGAAAGAGAGAGAGATGTGAAGAGCAAGCAGTGCAGTGTGAAACCTGTTGTTTTAGCGTTTAGTCATAATTAGCATAACTTGAGACTGTTCTATATAAAATGTGGGTTTCAAAATCTAATTTAAACTCATATACAGTATAATACATCGTATGTAAGACATTGTATGTAGAACACCAATCAAATAAGTAAATATGTAACATTAACCATGTGACACTTTGTACAGATGTTCGGATGTTCTTGTTTCCGTTGAAGCATGAGATGCTCTTTGGATCGTCTCAAACCATGCTGGAGAACATGATCATCAGGTTTTCCACAAGCTTGTGAAGTTTGAGTGCTGCTGATATTAAAGCAAACAAGAGACAAAACAAAAACTGACATTTCCTAATTCACATTCCAGCTATTTACTCAAATTGTCAGACTAGTATAATTTTGTGATGAAAAAAGAAGGCAAATATATCACTAGTGGGCTGTATATATTTTAAAGAGGTTTTAGCAGGGCAAACAAGAAATCTAATCAGGAAACCACTAATTTGATTGATCAAGCATGTATTCCGATAGTTCTGATATATTGCTGTTAAATGAATGAATCTAAATGATTTATTTCCAGTGTTAATATAATGCATAATGTGGGGGGAAAATAAATCAAATTGATGTAAAATAGAAATATTTTTACTAGTAGTCTCAGATCCTCTATATGGGTGTCCAGTAGGCAGGGCAAGCAGCATATCTGACTTTTAATATATAATAAAAAGTGAATATACATTTATAATTTATACAACAGTTAGTTCCAGTCCACTAATTTAATTGGTCAAGCAGCTTCCCAAGAGTACTGATATTTAGTCGAACTACACTGTTCACTGTTTGTCTCACTTTGCTTGGCGACACACAGGTTTTTTGCAGGACTGCTTTAGTACACTATTACCCAATATTATTTATTCCTCTAGAGAGGTTTTTTTGGATGAACAACAGAGGAACAACAGTGTCTCTCCTAGCAAACAACAGATACGCTTTATAGCGCCAACACAATATATATCAACCAATCCTATATATATTAGTGTTGGACGATATATATATTGCGGTGGTGATAAAGTGTCAGTACTGTACATGCTTGATATTAAAAAGTGCAATAAACTATAAAGTCTGCAGTACTCGTGCTGACTGAAACACACTGCAACTTTGTTTTACTGAAGGTATAATGTTTTTTTGTTTTGTTTTAATTTTGTTTTAATGTTTTGTTTTAATAAAATTAATATATAATTTTAATAACAAAGATAACCTACCTGATGTAATGACGAAATGTACCTGCGATAATTTTTTCACAAGACGCGAAATCATATTTAATATCGGGTAGGTTTAGGTGTAGTGCTGATGGTATGTTATTTTAAAACGTCACAGAGCATTAGAGTTGTAGCGCCACTCAATCGACATTTCAAGTCAGAACTGTGGTGACACATACAAAACCAACGTCACATAAAACGTACCATATGTACGTTCATCTGTTCAAGGAGTAAAAACAGAGCACTCTTTTAGAGCCACTTAGTAGACATTTCACATTAAATATGTCACAAAAGGTACATGGCATTACATATTTTGCATCTTGCGAAAAAGTTACCAGAGGTACATTTTTATCATGAGATCAGGTTGAAGATAACACACACACACACACACTTAATGGATTACTTGTTTACATAGGATTTACACATTGCTTAAAAATAAAATATTTACTTGAGTTTTTAAATATATACAGTCAAGCCCGAAATTATTCATACCCCTGGCAAATTCTGATTTAAAGTTACTTTTATTCAACCAGCAAGTTTTTTTGACTGGAAATGACACAGGCTTCTCCCAAAACATAATAAAATGATGTACAAGAGGCATCATTGTGGAAAAAAATATTTCTCAGCTTTTATTTACATTTGAACAAAAAGTGGCATGTCCAAAATTATTCATACCCTTTGCAAACTGTCACAGTCTTTGGGAAAATCCAAAGTTCTATACCATTCCAAATAGTCCAAGCTGTTCTAAAGCATCCTAATTACCCTGATTCATTGGGAACAGCTGTTTTAATCAACTCAACAGGTGAAAAAAAAGCTCTCTGCTGTTGGTTTGGGGACAGTTATGTCTAAGACAAAGGAGCTCACTGAGAACCTGCGGCTGTGCATTGTGGCTGCTCACAAGTCAGGAAAGGGCTATAAGATAGTTTTGAATTTCCAGTGGCTACAGTGCAAAGTATTAAAAAATACAAGACGTTCCGCACTGTGAAAAATCTCAGAGGACGTGGTTGGAAGCCAAAAGTGACACCTGTGCTGGCCTCTGTTTTATGGTCAGAGGAAACAAAAATTTAATTGTTTGGCCACAATGATGTAGCCTTCATTTGTCGTAAAAAAAAGGAGAAGCCTTCAACCCTAAGAACACCTTCTCCACTGTCAAATATGGTGGTGGCCTCTTGTGTTCATGTGCGTTCTCCGTTTGCAAAGCAGTCTGAATAAACAATATAATGCATTTAATGGGAAGACTAATTTAAAAACTAAGTAAACAACTTACTTAGATATAACCACCTTGTTTTATCCTTGATTTATTATTTTGGAATGTAAAATGCTTAAAAACCCTAATTTGATGAGCTTCCTACTTGGCTTTAATAAATAGAATGTTTATTTGACCAAAAACCTATGTGACTGGGACATGAATTTACATTTGATTAAAGGAAAGAAGAGATAAAATAAAATAAAAACCTTTGAGAACTTTGCCTCTTCATTTCAGAACACCACCACACACCACTAATGTATATCCGAGATTATATTAAGCATCAGGGATTATATAAAGATTATATTTTACTTGTGTTTGCTCTCTTCACGCTAACCAGTGTAGACTCACTGTTGCTTTGGGTGTTTTTTTCTCATAAATGCATGTTAAATGATGTTCTGTTTGATGAGGCCTTAAGTAGGGGGATGTGTAGAGTTGAGACAGAAAATAGACATCCACGTCTTATGGTGCTGTTTACACTGGAGTCAAACATTTAAATACACAAGCACATGCTCTTTTCTCAATATATACACAATCAATGACTTTGAGTGCCAAGTGCTTTTCTAGCAATCGGTTTGTAATCCTTCTTTAGGTGTATTTCCGTCTGAGAGGAGAAACAGAGGAAGTTAAGCACAGCTCAGACATCTTAATGTCTAAGACACTTCAAGCTCTCTATCGCTGTTTTCCTGTCCTTCTTTTTTCATTGTTTGTTTCTCTCTCCCTCTGGCTCGCTGTCTCGCTCTTCTTCATGTTCTTTGCGGCCGTGTATTACATAAATACATTACTTCTACTGACATTATACCTCCATGGTAACAGAAACTGTCTTTTTATTTTTGTCTCTTTATGTCTATTTAATTCGCTGTGTGGAGTTTGCTGCAGGCAGGGTCATTGTAGCACGTTAAATAGAATCGCACTGCTGTACAGATGCAACCTCATATCAACAGTGATCTGCCTTTCCCTACTTCCTGCCTGTAGAATCTGTCCTGATAAGAGTCACCATTTCCTCTAGAGAGGTATCTTTGGATGAACAGCAGAGGCACAGTGTCTGTCCTAGCAAACAACAAATACACTTTCACACAACAGTGAACCCATGTTTTTCCTGGCCTGGCTTCCAGAAGTACAGCCAGTTCCGTGATGAATAAAACATTTCATTTAAAAGATTAAAAAAAAGTGTTTAAAATGATCTGTGAAGTAAAATGACTCTGTTTAAAGAGCTTTCTTATCAGAAAACCAGTAGTTCCCTTCCGGGAACTCGAGCCGCGTCAGGAACGCTATGGGGAACGCCATTGGCGGGCCGCACTCTGAACTGTGTATAACAACCAATGAAATGACGGGAGTGACGTCACAGGCGCGGTGACGTCATCGACCGGGAAGTATAAAACGCGTGCGTTTGAAGCCGGCGGCAGCTTTTGTCATTCAGCGAGAGCGCTCTGTGTCTGTGTCTGTCTCGGTCATACTGCTGTTTTTTCGTGCCAGTTTGCACGGCTTTTATTTGAGTAGTATGACCTTTAAAATGCAACCATGGGGGAAAGAAGTGTTACGAAACTAGGCGGTACAAGCAGCCACATAGATAGTGTGTTCCTTCCTGCCAATGCTTCATTGTTGGTGGGGATACACACAGTCTATGTGTGGTCTGCTTGAGTGTAGAGCACGCACAGTCAGCCCTCGAAAAGGCTGACTGCCCACAGTGTGAGCGTAAAAATCTCCACTGCGGGTGCTCCACAGAAGGCTCTCTTCGAGGAGGGAGCCTTCGCCAGCGTTTCTCGCGGGTCTGGCCCCGCTTCCGCCGAGGCGGAGCGGTTGCTGCACTCGCTGAGATCGCGGCTCGATCTATTAGAGGGACTGGAGACGGGTGTTTTAAAAATACCCTATCTCCTCTCCTATCTGATGGATCGGTAAACCTTTTTTCTGGATGAGGAAGCCCGCAATGCGGTTACTTCCCTCCAGGAAAGGTTTTCAACGCTTTCCATATCTTCCTCCAAGGAGGTTGATGTAAAGTGCGTTGTCAAAAGTATTTAACCGCCCCCCCTGATCGCCTCAGTATGATGAGCTGGTGGTTGTGCTGACTGTGCATTAGCTAAATAAGATATGAGCCGCAGAAAAGCAAACGTTTTGCTTCCTGCGGACTAAGTCAGCACTTCCAAACGGAGCTTTCTGTCCTTCCCGATCTACATTGAGTTTTAGATCTGGGAAAAACTAGAAAGTAAAGATGACGCCGCGGGTTGAACAGACGCTATCAGCCTCTGTTCCCCGGTCTAGGCATCATTTCTGAAGGCTCCGTCTTTGCTCTTCAGGCCGCCTAATAAAACTTCAGGCTTGATGAGCAAATGAACACGTGTCGGGGTTCCTGACGGGAAAGATTTAAACCCCAGCCGTGTACCAGCTCTCCACATCAGAGGCGCAGAAACAGAGCGATGCCGCCCGCGTTCCTCCGGCTATGCCTAGAGGACCCGGAAAGCAACGCTCTAAGTCGGGGGCTTCCAAGAAAAAGAAGAGGTTCGACCTGAGGGTCGTCCTCCTATCCAGGAAGTCCTCGCCTAAACGGCCCTGACGGTTGTGGCTCAGGGCCGTTGAGGGCAGCCCCTCGCGAGGGGGTTTGCACCGTACCTCCGGGTGCGGGTTTCAGACCCCTTCGTGGCCCTCAGGAGATGAGTCAGCTAACCCTGCCAGTGTTACAGGGCGCGGCTATCTCCCGCGAACATCCTCTAGCTGTTCCGCCCGGAAACGTAGCGGCCCTGGAGAGTTCGCAGCCCCCGCGGGGGTCTCTCGAAGAGCTAGTTCAGGAGCTTCCTGCCAGCTTGCTGTTACAGGTCTCCGAGTTAGTTCCTCGAGTAAATCCAGACACCAGTCTCGAGAGGCTGGTACCCTAAGTAAACTCTCTGGCAGCGTGGAAACTACTGCCAAATGTTTCAAAGTGGGTCCTGCGTACTGTAGAGAAAGGTTACACTATTCAGTTCGGCGCCAAGCCGACACCTTTCAGCGGGGTAAACCCCGAGCAGGGTCTGGAACAGGAAGTCAGTACAGGAAGTTTCTCAGGCTCGCTTTCAGGGGCAAAGCTCACCAATACAGAGTACTTCCTTTCGGCCTAGCTCTCACCCGAACTTTCACGAAGTGTGTGGATGCTGCTCTGGCTCCTCCGTGATTCCAGGACATCCGCATACTCGACTGGTCGATTCTGGCCAGCTCAGAATAATTAGCGGCTCAACATCGAGGTGTTGTTCTCGCTCTCATGAAAGAATTGGGGTTGAGACTCAACACCAAGAAGGGTGTGATTTCTAAAAATCACTTATCTAGGTGTAGTCTGGGATTCGACCACGATGCAGGCACGAATGTCACCTGCTCGGTTCGAGTCGATCCTTACTGCAGTAAATGCGGTCAAGCTAGGCCCGTCACCCACTGTCTACAGTCCCAAGTACTGTTAGGTCTTATGGCAGCCGCTTCCAACGTGATACCCTTTGGACTGCTGCTTATGAGACCACTTCAGTGGTGGCTCAAACCAGGCGGTTCTCCCCGAGGGGAAACCCATTTCGCAAGATCAAGGTCACGCGGCGCTGCCTACGTGCCTTGGCCATGTGGAAGAAACCCTGGTTTCTCTCTCAGGGTCCGGTTCTGGGAGCTCCTCGTCGCCGCGTCATGCTAGCGACGGACGCATCCCTCACCGGATGGGGAGGCGGTCATGAGTGGCCGCTCAACCCAAGGCCTGTGGAGCAATTCCATCTCTCCTGGCACACAAATCGCCTAGAGATGCTAGCCGTGTTCCACGCCCTGAAGTGTTTCCTTCCAAAAGGTATCCGCTCACGCCCCTTATATAAGCTGGCGTACCGGATTCTCCTATGGTCTTAAGGAAAGACTTCTCTCCCTGAGAGCAGTCCAGTATCTCTGGACGTGGGAGCAGACGTCCTGCCAGGCAGGGGCTGAGGCCCGGGGAATGGATGCTTCACCCAGAGGTGGTGAAGCAGATCTGGAGAACATTTGGCCAGGCACAGGTGGACCTGTTTGCGACTCAAGAGACATCGCACTGTCCCCTCTGGTACTCTCTAGTTCCTCCAGCTCCACTGGGGCTGGATGCCATGACACAGACGTGGCCGAGGCTGCGTCTGTACGCCTTTCCCCTGATCGCTCTGCTCCCGGGAGTTCTGGAACGGGTCCGTCGGTTTCAAGTGCGGCTGCTACTAGTAGCCCCGTACTGGCCGGCACGAGTATGGTTCTCGGACCTGGTATCTCTCCTAGACGGCTCTCCGTGGGAGATTCCCGTCAGGAGGGACCTCCTGTCTCAGGCTGGGGGCGCAATATGCCACCCCCACCCAGAGAAGTGGAGGTTATGGGTGTGGCCCCTGAGGGGGCACAACTCATAGGAGCGAGTCTCTCAACCGAGGTTGCTGAGACCTTTCTCCAATCCAGAGCTCCCTCTACGAGGAAACTGTATGGCCTTAAGTGGAACTTATTCACGAGATGGTGCCGCGAGCACCACCTGGACCCAGTCAACTGCCCGGTCGGTACAGTTCTGGAGTTCCTATAGTCTCGCCTTTCCGCAGGGCTAGCTCACTCCACCCTGAGGGTTACGTGGCGGCTATAAACGCCTTCCACGCCCCTCTAGGTGGCCTCTCAGTGGGCAAGTACCCCCTGGTCACACGTTTCCTCCACGGTCGGGAGATCGAGGCTTCATCAGGAAGTAATGAAGCATGGAGACTCAGAAGTTGGGACCTCTGGCGACTCGATAGATATCGCAAGGTTCTCTCTGGTTCTCCTTAGTGCCTCCAGGTCCGCCCGGACTGGACGCCATAGTACAGACGTGGCTGAGGCTGCGTCTGTACACATTCTCCCGATCACTGAGCTCCCTTTACGAGGAAACCTTAAGTGACTGTTTGCTTCATGGTGTCACGAACACCATCTAGACCAAGTTACTGCCCGTTGGTACAGTACTGAGTCCTCGCAAACCCACAAAACCAGCTCACTCCATCCTGAGGGTGTTCGTGGCGGCTTATTGGCCTACCACGCCCCTCGTGGTGGCTCGTCGGTATGGTTTCCTCGGTGGTGCACTCAGGTTGAGACCCTGAGGGGTCTCAAGCCTCTATTACCTCCATTCCTGGAGTGCGACCAATGGGAAGTATATCTGTCCAGTATGCGCACTGGGCACATACGGCCACAAAGAAAGCATGTGGCACGTTCAGAGCTATCAGTAGATGGATCACAGATGCCATTCCTACTACTTCCAAGTCCTCTGGTCTCCCAGCTCCATGGGGAGCCAAGACTTACTCCTTCTGAGGCTGCCTGCCTCCAAAAGCTCTGACAGCAGGTGTCCCCCTCCAGGACATCTGCAATGCTGCGGGTTGGTCCTCGCCCCTGACAATTGGTCCTCGCCCCTGACATCCGTCAGGTACTATGAGCTTGACCTCAGAGCCGCTCCAGGCTCGGCTGTACTCTCGGCCTAGTGCGCTAGGCCTAGAGGGTTAGCCACCTCCCTAGCCAGGAGGAGACTTCTCAAGGCGCATTCTTTCTGCGGAAAGAAGAGAAGTCGTTTTCGCCACGACGCTCCTCGTGTGCCCGAGGGCCGAGGAGTGTCCCTGCATCCTCGCGAGCCTGAGGGCCGAGGAGCAGACCTAAAAGCCTCTTGTCCGTGTAATGCTAGACAAAGGCTCATACTCTCGCGTCCCGGTATGCTTACCAGGCCGAGCTTCCGGTCCCTCTTGTTCTGGTTACCCCCAGACAAAGGACTAAGACTCCTCGTGAGCCCGAGGGCCGAGGAGTACCTCTCGCACTGGCTGGCGAACCAGGCAGAGGTCACGGTTCTCGTGTGCCTGAGGGCCGAGAACTGCACAGCCCTCTTGTCCGCGGAATGCTAGACAATGGCTTAATTCTCCTCGTGTTCTGACGCAGGATGCTATCAGACCGAGTGTACTCCGGTCCCTCTGGTTTCTGGCTTTCCCCAGACCAAGGACTAAGACTCCTCGTCTGCCTTCACAGAAGGCCGAGGAGTGCCTCATGCACTGGCTGGCTACCAGGCGGAGGCCCCTACTGTCTTCCCCGTGAGCCCGAGGGCCGGGGATTGCAGTGCCCTCTTGTCCGCGTAATGCTAGACAATGGCTTATTCCCTCGCGTCCTGGCGGAGCTCCAGGCCGAGCCTTGGATCCCTCTTGTTCTGGCTGAACCCCCAGACAAAGGATCACCCTCTCCTCGTGTGCCCGAGGGCCGAGGAGCCTTGAGGTCAAGCTCACCGTCCTCGTGGGTCTGCGGACCAAGGACTTCCCACACCATCTGTCCGCCGAGTGCTAGACAGTGGTCATTCGGTCCCTCTTGCTCTGGCTAACTCCCAGACAAAGGACTAAGACTCTGCGTGTGCCTGAGGGCCGCGGAGTACCTCTCGTTCTGGCTGGCGACCAGACAGAGGAAGACCTCCATTCCTCGTGTGCCTGCGGGCCGAGGAGCACTCTTGGGGTCGAGTGCACTGTCCTCGTGGGTCTGCGGACCGAGGACTACCTAACACCATCTGTCCGCCGAGTGCTAGACAGTGGTCGTTGCAGTCCCTCTTGTTCTGGCCACTCCCAGACAAAGGACTAAGACTCCTCGTGTGCCCGAGGGCCGAGGAGCACCTCTCGCTCTGGTTGGAGACCAGACAGAGGTAGAACCCCATTCCCCGTGTGCCTGCGGGCCGGGGAGCACTCTTGAGGTCGAGTGCATTGTCCTCCTGGACCAAGGACTACCTACACCATCTGTCCGCCGAGTGCTAGACAGTGGTCATTCGGTCCCTCTTGTTCTGGCTAACCCCCAGACAAAGGACTAAGACTCTGCGTGTGCCTGAGGGCCGCGGAGTACCTCTCGTTCTGGCTGGCGACCAGACAGAGGAAGACTACCATTCCTCGTGTGCCCGAGGGCCGAGGACTACAGGGCCTTCTTGTCCGCGGAATGCTAGACAAGGGCTCTTTCCTTTCCACCCTGGTTGAGCAGACACTCGCAGGGCTCGGAAATTATGGGGGCGTTGGTAGTCTCGTTCCCCATAGCGTTCCTGACGCGGCTCGAGTTCCCGGAAGGGAACGTCTCGGGTTACGTATGTAACCTTAGTTCCCTGAGGGAACGAGACGCCGCGTCTCGGACCATAATTCCCGCACCCTGCGGCGCTCGCTTCATTCCTAAAAAGAGCTGCCGCCGGCTTCAAACGCACGCGTTTTATACTTCCCGGTCGATGACGTCACCGCGCCTGTGACGTCACTCCCGTCATTTCATTGGTTGTTATACACAGTTCAGAGTGCGGCCCGCCAATGGCGTTCCCCATAGCGTTCCTGACGCGGCGTCTCGTTCCCTCAGGGAACTAAGGTTACATACGTAACCCGAGACGTTTGCCTCTGCTAGCCTGCAAAACTTCACTATTGTGCAGATTGCCATTGTTTCCATGGTAACACAAGTTTTCTAATAGGAGGATGTTGCTCCAGGCTTATGGGTATTGTAGTACTACTATATATATATATGGGTTTTTGACGTGACATTGAATTTTCACTGTCCCACAAGATAAAAATGTATATAATTAATATTGTCATTATTTAAAATCCAGTAAATCGTTAAACATTTATTTTGTCCTACATGGACCGGTTGTTATGAAAGGTGCAGTGTTATTCGATTTTTTTATATTTTTGAGCCAGATGTCAAAATTGCCCTATGGTGTGACTGTCTCAAGCATGGTTCAATAAATTACAACTTTCACACATTAAAAAGAAAAACATAAAAATGTTAATACATAACTCCGGCATAATTGTACAAGTGTCTATTTTAGTAAATGGCAATATTTTTTTTTTCATCCATATATTTCTGAAAGTCTGCAATGTTTTTGTCTGCTAACCACTTTTGCTGTGTGTTTTGGCTCATTGTCGTGCTGAAATGTCCACTGGTGCCCAAGACCAAGTTTCTCTGCAGACTGCCTGATGTTGTTGTTGAGAATTTTGATGTATTGCTCCTTTTTCATGGTGCCGTTTACTGTGATTAGGTTCCCTGGTCCACCGGCTGAAAAACACCCCCAAAACATTAGGTTCCCACCATCATGTTTGACAGTGGGGATGGTGTTGAAGGCTTCTCATTTTTTACGCCAAACGAAGGCTACATCATTGTGGCCAAACAATTCAATTTTTGTTTCATCTAACCATAAAACATAAGACCAGCAGAGCCCAGATTCATCAGGATGGCCTTGGTGGTGATCCTTGGATTCTTTTTTACCTCTCTCACTATCCTCCTGGCCAGCACAGGTGCCACTTTTGGCTTCCGACTATGTCCTCTGAGATTTTTCACAGTGTGGAACGTCTTGTATTTTTGAATAATACTTTGCACTGTAGCCACTGGAACTTCAAAACATTTAGATATGGTCTTATAGCCCTTTCCTGACTTGTGAGCAGCCACAATGCGCAGCCGCAGGTTCTCAGTGAGCTCCTTTGTCTTAGCCATGACTGTCCACAAACCAACACCAGAGAGCTTTTTTTTCACCCTGTTGAGTTGATTAAAATAGCTGTTCTCAATGAATCAGGGTAATTAGGATGCATTAGAACAGCTTGGACTATTTGGAATGGTATAGAACTTTTGATTTTTGTTCAAATGTAAATAAAAGCTGAGATTTTTTTTTTCCACAATGATGCCCTTAGTACATCGTTTTATTATCATTTGGGAGAAGACTGTGTCATTTCCGGTCAACAAAAAAAAAGCTTGCTGGTTGAATAAAAGTAACTTTAAGTCAGAATTTGCCAGGGGTATGAATAATTTCGGGCTTGACTGTGTATATATATATATATATATATATATATATATATATATGTGTGTGTGTGTGTGTGTGTATGTATATATAAAGTGTCTTTGGTGTATTTGAAATCATTAGACCTTGCGTACACAGTTTATTTTCTGTTTAACTGTGACACTGATAGCAAAGTAATACATTTATACAATTTATACAAGTAATACAAAATACAATTATTTATTATTATTTATTAATTATTATTTTTATTACTGGTAAGCATGTTATTGGCATCTATACAGGCAGTGTACGTGTATTCACCATAGTATATAGCTGTACTGCTTGTTCACAGGAGCCAACAGATTTTTCCACCTTTGAGCACGTGTTAACACCCGCGCTTCTTGTGTTTATTTTCAGCCGTGTAATTTTTCACAGGTCGCTCCTTGACAACTGTTTTTTTTTCTTCCAACACTTCCAAAGACATACATTGTGCTGAGAAGTAATAGCATGAGAGGAGGAGCTCTGTAGACCTTAATTTAGTTGCCAGGTAATATTTACAGAACAAGTCTTATAGAGTTGCTATTTTGAACCAGCAATCAGAACACAAAGCAGTCGGAACATATTTTCTCATGAATACTGTGAGGGAAGACGTAGGATGTAATCAAACACTAAATATGGCATTGCTAAGCTGTGACCAGCAGCCTAACAGACCAATTTACAATATCACAATAACCTTTAATGTGAAGGATGTAATTTCTGCACCATTAGAGTCACAAAAAAAAAACAGAATTACCAAAATTGTTCTCTTGATGTTCCCGCACACAGTAACAACACCCATCTTTCATTGTTCAACCAAAAAGATATAGTCCACTTTTTAAATGGCTTTGGTTCTGTATTTTCCCATAATTTTTTCCATAGGGATTTTAAAAAAGAGTTAGAAGTTATGAACCAAACCAACTACCAACTAACCAAGCTATGAGATGAATCACAGCATTACAAGCTTTTAAACCAAAAAGTATTTGAGAATCAATAAAAAGATTGACTGCTAAATATAAATCTATTGATTTAAATATGAATTTCAGCATCATTACTCCAGTCTTCAGTGTCACATAATTTATTACTTTTATTATCAATATTGGAAACAGTTGTGCTGCTTAATACTTGTTTTGGAACCTCTGATACTTTTTCAGGATTCTTTGATGAATAAAAAGTTAATTCAAAATATAAATCTTGTCTAACAATATAAGCCTTTTCTATCACTTTTTTTTTTATCAATTTAACACATCTTTCCTGAATAAAAGTATTAATTTCTTTCAAAAATAGAAAAAAAAAAATTACTGACCACAAACTTTTAAATGGAAGTTTATATTGTTACATTGTCATATTGTTACAAAGGATTTCTATTTTAAATAAATGCTGTTCTTTTTAACTATTTATTTATTAAAGAATCCTGAAAAAGTATCACAGCTTCCAACAAAATAGTATGCTGCACAACTGTTTTCAACATTGATAATAAATCTGCGTATTAAAATGATTTCTGAAGGATCATGTGACACTGAAGACTGGAGTAATGATGCTGAAAATTCAGTTTTGCATCACAGGAATAAATTACATTTTAAAAATATATTCACACAGAAAACAGTTGGTTTACATTGAAATATTTTTTCTGGATTTTTGATCAAATAAATGCTGCAAGAACATTTCTTAAAAAGAACTTATAACAGTATTTACATACACTGTAAAAAAACACTATTTGTTAAATCAACTTAAAATAATTTGTTACCTGGCTGCCTAATAATTTTAAGTTCAGTCAACTCAAAAAAAATTAGTCAACTTAAAATGTTAAGTTGTACTAAGTGACAACTTAGATATTTGAATTGATTCAACTTAAAATGTTAAGGCAGCCAGGTAACTTACCCAGCTTTTAAGTTTACCAAACCAAAATCTTTAAGTCAACTCAAATATCTAAGTTGTCTCTTAGTACAACTTAATATTTTAAGTTGACTAAACTTTTTTGAGCTGACTGAACTTAAATTTTTTAAGGCAACAGGGTAACAAATTATGTTAAGTTTACTCAACAAATTGTGTTTTATTTTTTGTTACAGTGTACAGTTTTTCACCAGGAATTTTGCTTTATTAAAATTAATTATTTAAAAAATAATTTGAAATAAATTATTAAAATAAATTATTGGTGGCTTCAATAAAAGCATACCATTGATTTAAAACCTCGTAGCGCATAGTAGGTTTGTCTTTTAAGTTTTATAAGTAAGTAAAAAAGAAATTCCTCAGTGTACAGAATGAAAGATTATATTCTTTCAGAAACCAATTGTTACATTCTGTGTACTGTGGATGTTTAACCAAACTAAGCACAGTTTCATAGATCTTCAGAATCACAGTCTTTTCCTTTGAGGGAATAAACCTACAAATTGCTTACTTATAGTTGTCTCTGCATATTAAGCTGGAAGAGAGAATATTTTAACACCTGCTAGGATTTGTGAGTCAGCAATGTTAAAATCACTTTAGTCTTCATCTTTTACAGTAACACCATAGGAACAGCGGAGAAAAAAAAAAACATAACAAAGATATCTATTCAGTAAAAAAACAAAAAACATATATAACTGTGTGTAAGAGAGTTGCAATCATCTCCTGAAAGATTATGTGCCTCCATCATGCCGGGGAGGTTGATTACAAGTGTCTTTGAAACAATATATGCCCAATGTTAAAGTGAAAGTTGATCTACTGCTTTTAGCAGACACTTGACAGGACTATGTTGTCGTAGAGGTTGCATAAACCCTGTTATATGCAAGGTTTCCACTTTTTCTCCTCTTTCAGCATTGTGTTTACTCATCAAACATAGCTTTAACATTGTAAAAAAATGAAAGCAGTAGGCACATCAAAAGAAAAAAGAAATGCAATAGAGCATAGACATCTTAGAGATTGCTCACAAAGGAAGAGACAGACATATGGGGATACTGGCAGATGCTTATAACTGTGATTGTAAACAAATTGAATTTAGGGTACCTGGACGCTTTCATTAGGCTCGCCATATTTCTGTCTAAATTGTTAGCCATAAAAGAAACAAAACATGGCAGCTGAATTTATTATGATATATAGGTTACAATAGACTTTATGTGTTCGGAGGGTCCAAATCATGTTTCAAGCACACCAAGGGTAAGACAGAGTTTTATAAAGGATGTAGCTCCTTCAGCCACATTTGTTGCATTTTTTTACCTAGTGCTTTGTGATCTTGCTCTTGTCAGGATTTTATTTTGAAGTTCTTGGTTTGCTGTTCGTGTTTGTGTTCCTTGATCCTTCCCTGATTGTATTCCAGTGTTTCATGTGTGTTAATTAGCTCTCTGAGTATGTATAACCCTCCTGTTCTGTCAGTATTTGTCTTACATTGTTTGATGTAACCTGGGTTTCATTTCATGAGGTTTAACTCTGATTTGTATGTGTTTGATATGTCTTGTTTTTTCCCCCTCTTGCCCGTTAAACAGAAATGAATAATATATGGGTGCCATATAAGTTATCTATGGAAGCCCGTTTCGTTATTGCAACATTTGATCTCACAATTCTGACTTTCTTTCAATTCTTTCTCAGAATTGTGTGATACAAACACACAATTGCAAGTTATAAAGTCAGAATGTCAAGATAAAAACATGCAATTCTGAGGTATTAAGTCATATAGATATTAAATATAAACTCGCAATTGTTTTTATAATTAATTCTGAGAAAAAGTCAGAATTGCAAGTTTAGTTTATATCTTTTTTTCTAGCAGTTGTTTTTTTTCCTCAGAATTGCGTGATATGAACTCACAATTGCAAGATAAAAACAATTCTGACTTTTTCTCACAAATGCGAGTTTGCATTTCACAATTCTGACTTTCTTCTCATATTTGGAGAATATTCAAATCTTTTCTTCCCAGGATTGCAAGATACAAACTCTATGCTCAACTGCGAGAAATAAAGTCAGAACTGCGGGATGCAAACTCGCATTTGTAAGAAAAAAGTCAGAATTGCGCGTTTTTATTATTCAATTCTGAGTTTATATCACACAATCCTGAGAAAAAAAGTCAGAATTGCAAAATACAAACTCACAATTGCGAGAATTAAAGTCAGAATTGCGAGATACAAACTCGCATTTATGAGAAAAAAAAAGTCAGAATTGCACATTTTTATCTTGCAATTTTGACTGTTTCTCCCAGTTGTAAGTTTATATTACACAATTCTGGGAAAAAAAGTCAGAATTGCGAGTATATATCTTGCAATTCTGACTTTTTTCTCAGGATTGCAAGATGCAAACTTACAATTGCGAGAAATAAAGTCAGAATTGTGAGATACGAACTCGCATTTATGAGAAATGAATTGAATTGAAAGAATTGCACATTTTTATCTTGCAATTTTGACTTTATTTCTACTAATTGTGAGTTTATATCACACAATTCTGAGAAAAAAGTCAGAATTGCTAGTTTATATCTTGCAGTTCTGACATTTTTTCTCAGGATTGTAAGATACAAACTTACAATTGCGAGAAATAAAGTCAGAATTGTGAGATACAAACTTGCATTTATGAGAAATAAATTGAATTGAATTGAATTGAATTGAAAGAATTGCACATTTTTATTTTTATATATATTGCACGATTTTATTTATATCACACAATTCTGAGACTAAAAAGTCAGAATTGCGAGTTTATATCTTGCAATTCTGACTTTTTTGCTAGGATTGCAAGATACAAACTCACAATTGCGAAAGTCAGAATTGTGAGATACAAACTTGCATTTGTGAGAAAAAAAGTCAGAATTGCGAGTTTTTATCTTGCAATTCTGACTTTTTTTGTTACAAATGCGAGTTTTTATTTTGCACTTCTGACTTTTTTTCTCACAATTCTTACTTCATAACTTGAAGTTGCAAGTTTATATCACACAATTCTGACTTCATTTCACAGAATTGTGAGATAAACTTTATACGTTACAATTGAGTTATAAAGTCCAATTTTGAGGAAAAAAAGACCGATATGTTCTAAGAATTGCAAATTTATGTCTTACAATTCTGACTTAAAAACTAGCAATTCTGAGAAAAAAAGTCGCAATTGAGAGAATTTCGTTTTGTGAGATAAATAGTTTAAATCTTTTTTTATTCAGTGGCTGAAACAGACTTCCACATATCTGCTTTTTTATTTTAGTAGGTTTTTTCCCCCTTTAAACCAAGAGGTCAGGCTTTTTTGTTCACATCTACAGGTCACTAGTGTTTGTGTGAAATTTGTGTTTCTGGTCTCATGCATTTACACAAAATAGAGCTTGTAAATAGAGCTTGTTGATCAAATCTCATTCATTTACATAATATTATGCATTCATAGAAACATTCTTAGACACTTTAATCAAGATCTGTATTTGTATTAAAGCTTAATTCCAAAGGTTTTACATGTTCCATAGAATTATTAGAATACTCCATACAGGTATAAATATATGAACAATCGTTTCTGGTTATTCTGTTCTGCTCTTCCCATTTATTTTGCTGTGTTTTAGAAATGTACTCAATTTATTTTCACTCATGTCCTCTGCTAAAGCAGACCAGAAGTATAAATTATTAAAGTAAGGCCAGTAACTCTTTTAAATACTATTCTGTTACACTGGTGTCACTAATCTGTATTATTTGATTTATTAACTGCAGATATAAATTAATTCGAAATAAGATTTTAATTTCTGACTTATCTAAAACATTTTTGTGCACATGGTCCATCATGTTTTTTGCCTTTATGCACTGCAGTTTGTTCTTCACGTTTAATGTTAGATTAGATTCATGAATTCAGGATGAAATCTGAGTATACGTGCATTTTATAAATGATCCCCAGGACCAGTTATTTAAATATTCCATTTGACCTTTGAATCACATCACACTTCTGCTGATATATGTGCTGTTTTGTACTTTCTGGTTAAAGAGGAACAAACTGCATCACCAAGTGCTTTTTCAAAAACCTTAGTGTAAAGTAGAGCCCTTTGCTTTTGTATCTAAGGAGGTCTTTAATACTGTAAAAGTGAGTGGAGTGTTTATCCAGGTCTCTGGAATCCAAGTACTCTTCCAAGTTGTTTATGCCAACTTTATGCTGCTGGAAATGGGAATTAAGCAGTGCATATACACTGCATAACAGATTGTGATGGAAGGAAAGTTGTTATCTGCCTATATGCACTGTCAAACTACTGCATATCTCAAAGGGTTTCACTTGGAAAATGAACTCTGGTTATATGTGAACTCATATATGTGTATAACAGAGCATAGCTAGTCCATTTTCTTCTATACAGTCAGTATGTATGGCTGAATGAGTTCTCATTTTTGTGCTAATAATGCACAAATCGCAATGTTGTCATTTAGCAAATGTGGCTGAAATTGAGGTCTAGCTGTTTGCTTAACAGTGAATACTGTTTCTTAGTTGTGTAACTGGGACTCAGTGGATATAATTGTAGTAATTAGCTAAACATCTAAACACACAGTATACACTTCTAGTCACAGTTTCATTTCAGCTGAAAGCTCACAGGAGTACAAATGCTCTGCTTCCTCTGAGATCTCAGTTGTTGCCTTCTAGAAGCTCTTTTGACAACTATTTGTTTAATAACTGACAGAATGAAGACATCAAATATCTGCTTAGAGAAAGACGGGCACTAAATCAATAAGGCAAAATACACCATAACATACATGTGTTAGCTTCAGAAATTGATTAGCTAGTCAAAAACTCATGAACCTACAAACTAAATCAAAATAGTATTTCAGTCCTGTTCGGAAGCACTGATCAGGCCTTGGCTCTCGCCTTTCTGCCTCCTTGCAGGGGAGATGTAGAGGAAATGGTTTATTCCTCGGAACATCTGCCTGCTGGCCCAGTCGAGTCTCAGAGCAGCTTCTGCTCATCTGCATGCTGCCGATGCTAATCAGTCATTCATTTAATGCATGCTAGCATGCCTCATAGCTGTGGGAGGTGGAGTTATCCCTGAAGGAAAAACCAAATGATAGGATTGATATGTCAAAAAAATTGTTTCCCCTCTTACTGCAATTGCATATACTTGAAGTGTTGACAAGTTTTATGTGAGATTCAGCCCTCTGAGAATGCAAAAGGTGTGTTTGTGGATCTATATATGAAGATTAGTTTATTTTGTCACTCAAAAGTTTCTGTTGACCTTGTGTCCTCAAAGTTGTTTATCAGGGAATTTAGATTTCATCTGGGGAGTTTTTGCACATGCACAAGCGAGTGTTTATAGCTGCTGTAACATCTATGTTTTGTTTGAATTGAAAATGGCCTCTTGTGTAAAAATGCATTACGTTTCTTTCCTCAGACTACAAAATTGTATATTCAAATGAATGATTCATGAAATGTTCATTTGGATCTTGAAGGCTGTTGAGGAATTATAGATTACTCAGAAACTGCTTGTCTATTATTACTGTAGGGCAGACTGTGAAAGCTGTTATTTTACTTTTTCATGAACAAAGATGTTGTGCGTGTGATTCTGTAAAAGCACTACTTTGCTGTTTACCATGAGAGTAAAAGCAACTATTATTTTTTATTATTATTTATTTATACATTTTTTATAATCTGTTGAAATATGTGCCAATCCGACAATGTGGACTTCCTAAGGTGAGTCTTGGTTAGTCCTTTCCCTGCTAGAAATTTGACGTTCAAAGACCATTCTCAGAACGTCCCCGTTGGTGTTAAGGACGTTGCCCAATAACGTTCCCAGAACGTTCTGAGAAGGTCACAATGTGGAGTTTTTTAAAGGGTTGGGGGACGTTATTTGGGGGACATTTACAGAACATTCAGGACGTTCTCAGAACGTTTAGGGGACCATACATTATTAGGAAATTTTACGTTCTCAGAATGTCCCCATATGTGCCCAATAACATTCCCAGAACGTTCTGAGAAGGCCACGATGTGGAGTTCTTTAAAGGGTTGGGGCGCATTTTTTGGGGAACATTTACAGAACATTCAGGACATTCTCAGAACGTTTAGGGGACCATACATTATTAGGAAATTTTACGTTCTCAGAATGTCCCCGTTGGTGTTAAGGACGTTGCCCAGTAATGTTCCCAGAACGTTCTGAGAAGGTCACGATGTGGAGTTCTTTAAAAGGTTTACATTAAATTGGAGATAGACTATGGATGTGATTTTAAAAATTACATAAACACATCTCACAATTGCAAGATAACAAGTCATGCACTCTAAAAAATGCTAAAAGTTTATTTTTTTTTTTTTTTACCTAAATGCTGGGTTCAGCTTGTTGGGTCATTTTACTGGGTTACTTTTTATATTTTTACAGATTTTATTCGTTATAATACTTAATTTAATTTAATTTTATATTAAAATATGTTCTCTAAAAGTGCTGTTTGTTTATGGCTAGTCTGAGGTTCGTAGTTCCCCCAGCAAACAGCAGCCCATCACTGGCCCGAGAGTTAGCACTATTTTGGTAAAAAATGATTGCAGAGAAGTGCTGAATACACTTAAATTAAAATGCTACTTTTAAATGTTACATTTTTATTTCTAAAATGATTGTTTACCGAGTTCAATGGTATATAATATTGTAAACTATGCTGTATTCACCCAAATAAATTTAATTTGTCTTATGTTTTTTTAATGGGTGTTCTTGTTTAAAGGGTTAGTTTACCCAAAAATGAAAATTAGCCCATTATTTACTCATCCTCAAGGCATCCTAGGTGTATATGACTTCCTTCTTTCAAAAGTTATATTAAAAATTATTCTGGCTCCTCTAAGCTTTATAATGGCAATGGGTGGGTGTAACAAATACAATAAAGTGCATCCCTTTATAATAAAAAGTGCCTCACACGGCTCCGGGGATTGAATCAATGCATTTTGGTGAGAAAAATGTAAATATTTAAAACATCATAATCACTTTTCTCTAGCATGTGCTAACATTTGTACTGTCAGCCACTCCGGGGGGATGACGTAGGATGTACGTGATTCGCATGCCCCACTCAGAAGTGACGAACGCAGACACACAGTGAAGAGATCAAAACAAAACAAAACTGGTTTTCATTTGCTAAAGTAAGGAAACTTTGCTTCCTTTGCTCCTGTAAACAAACGCTGGTTTTGCGAGACGCATGCGCTACACATATGTCCTACGTCATTTGCCTGGAGCGGCTTTTGTATACAACTGTTAGCGCTATAGTGACTAAAGTGATTATTACATTTTAAATACGGATATTTTTCTTCTTACAAAAATGCATTTATTTCTCTACAGGAGGCCTTTATTCACCCCCCGGAGCCGTATGAGCCACTTTTTATTATTAATGCGCTTGGACTTGTTTTGGACTTTTAAAAAGAAACACCCACCCATTGCCATTATATAGCTTGGAGGAGGCAGATTTTTTTTTATATAACTCTGATTGCATTTGACTGAAATAAGGAAGTCATATACACCTAGGATGCCTTGAGGGTAAATATGGGCTAATTTTTATTTTTGAAAAAAACTTGTGAGATATAAACTCTTTTATTAATAATTTTATCATTACTATTACTAGTGGTAGTAGTATTCATAGTTAGTATGCATATTGCATATGGATTTAATTAGTTTAATTATCCTGTAGTTATTAAATTGTCAAAATGGAAAAATAATAATTAAATTTGCATGGTTTTTAGACACTTAAAAAATAAAAGGCTTTCTCTAACTTGAACATCTTAGGGAATGTTACCACTTTTGCCTCAGTGGGGGGTTTGTAAGGCACTGTTGGAATGATTTTTCTTGTGAAAAGTGCTATAAAGATTTTCAGAATTGGAATTGATAAATATGAACATTTCATAAAGTCCAAAAGGGAGTTGCATAAGCTATTGTGTTGCTGGGCTAGTTATGACACAAATGCTAAATGCAATTTTGTTTTTCCTTTTTTCAGTTACTCACAATTCCCACCAAGGCATTAAAGCGATGATGAATAGATAAAAGAGATTAAAATATACAACAGATAGAAATACAATAGAGGAACAGCAATAGAGAGAACAAACTGAGTACACAGCATTAGGCTGTGCATCTCTGCATCTCATGTTACGTTTATTGCACTGCCCTCATTTGAGTTTCAGATGAAAGAGCCTGGTGAATTTCTTAAGTGCAGGTCATGTATCTTTCTCTTTAAACCATTCAAATCTCAATCTCTTCCCCTCGATCACCAGTAGACCCCCATCGCCAAGAGTGTTCAACTCAATTTTCATCTGTCCAGCTAAACTCCAGCATCACATGGCCATTTCATCAGCAGACGTTAACACGGCTCTTCAGATTTCGTCTCGAAAACGCATAAATAAATAAAACTCGTTTATTTCCTCTGAATGTTTTGCAGATCATACCAGATTGAGGCAGTACTGTTCAGGAAAATGAAATGCAAGAACATTGGCTTTCTCTTGTCACTGGAAAGGGCAAATCAAGCTACATAAAGCCACCCCACAGTTTTAATCTTTCCAGCTAAGAGCATCTTCTGAACGCTCTAATTTATTCTCTCTTTTTTTACTTGAAAAAATGGGGGTAGATTTAATGAAATTCTGCTTTCATTACCTTCTTTTATCTTGTTTTTATCACAACTTCATGCCGTCCTTGGCGGTAGCACTCAAAAGCAAATACCTGCTTTATGCGGCCAGTTGTAAAATCCAAATAAAAAGCCAATTTATCTGTTTGCAAGAGTGCATCAGCCAGAGAAAAATCTGTTCCGCCTTCAAGAATCTGTTGAAGTAGACAGAAGGTAAGCATGTTAATACGCTGTTTCACGTCTGTTGATCAGCTCTGTGTTAAGTGTTAGTTTGTGTGTAGGATGTGTTTGAATGCTGTACTGTCTGGGGGCTGAAGCTTGTGTTGCGTTTGAGTTGTGTTTCGGTTTGGCTGCTTTCATACTGTACATCAATGTATTTAATTTGGTACAGTCTAGCAGACTGCAGCAATAGCCGTTGATATTTACCGGTCACCAAAACAGATGAACAGATTTATTTCAAGGATAAAATTCTGTTTTAGAAGCTGAAGTATTAGAACCTAGAGCTTAGAAGCCGCTCATTATCATTATTTTTATTTATTTATTAGCTTTGAATATATTAGCATTCACTTTTTCATACTTGTGTAAAGTAAGCATTCATGTTTGCATACTTGTGTAAAGTACAGTATTTGTTTCAAGGCCTAAATTTTAAAACACAATCCTTGTTTACCCTCAGAGAGACTATTTGTCCTTATGTTTGATCTAATGGCTTTCTATCTTTTAGTTTGGATTAGTTTTATTTCTAGAGTGAGTGCTTTCCCAAAGAGGATTAGTCCTGTATGTTGCCTTTGATCATAAGCATCAAGTCTCATTTTCTGATCAGTATTTCAGATGTCTCTGTTGCCTCTGTTGTGATGGAGGTCAGCTCAACTAGATAGACCAGCATGGACTTCACTTCTCATCTTAGAAGCTCTTTCCTGGGAGTATTAGAACAGCATTGCCTGGTATACTGAATGATCAACAGATTTACAACAGAAACTATGGGGTTGAACTGCAAAATGAGTTGGACTGCATTACCATATATAGCTGGTCTTAACATGCATTTTCACGGGAGCCTTGAGTATCATTGTGAGCCTGTATAAGCAGCACTCATTGCACCATCCCAGTGTCAATTCTTCTGGCATCCCTCCACTTCCCCTTCTCCACCTCTATTTCTGTTACTTTCCCTCTAGGTAGTACCGCAATGGGGGGGTTGAACTCTGAGCTCAAGCCGAGCCTCGATTTCGAGCCTCTATACAGAACAGCAAGCCAAGTTCATTTATCATCAACCATCAGGACTGAATGGGCTGGAGAACTCGTGAAACATCTTGAAAAAAGGTCAGTAGGCAGTCTTTTGCGGCTGTTTGAATGCATTCGTCCACGTGATACACTACAAAAACATCCAACTGAATGCTCTTTCGACTACCGCTGGAAGTGGATAAGAGTGGACAAGCTCAAAAAGTTTTTGACCCCATTATATCTGTAATCCCTGCTGAAAAAAACAGCATATGCTAGTTAGGTAGGTTTTGGTGCTGGTATGCTGGTTTTAGCTAGTTTATGCTGGTCCTTTGCTGGTCCTTTGCTGGTTTATGCTGGCCATTTGCTGGTTTATGCTGGTCAGCAAAGGACCAGCATTAACCAGCAAAGGACCAGCATAAACCAGCTAAAACCAGCATCCCAGCACCAAAACCTACCTAACCAGCATATGCTGTTTTTTTCAGCAGGGATGCCATGTACTTGTGATTGTATCATAGAAAATGCATCTTAATACAAGGTGTACAGTTCCACTCATTACTTAATTTTAATGCAGTACAATAGTTTACATTAGTATTTTTTTCTGGAGCATAAGCGATGCCTCGCTCACTTGGGCCGATTATTTTCAAGGCCTTGATCAAACAAGTTGCCAAAATAGTCTTTTGCTTGCGAGTCAGTTTAAATGTTTTGTTGTATCATCTGAAGCGGTGTGTCATTTGTACCAGGAAATTTAAGACAGCTGTAAAAGATCTAAGAAATAGATTTTTTATAGCTGTCGTGATTAATGTGAAATGAATGCAGCAATGCAGCAACTATGTTTATAGTAGATTTGCTTTATTACATTGCATCAGGTTTCTTGTTGAGCTTGGTTTGCAGTGTTGAGCATTATAACCAATCACACATTTTGCTTTTGAGCTTATGAATACAATGTTCAATAAAAAAGGAGGTAATAGTCTATAAGTCTATGGTGTTGGTTAAAGGATTAGTTTACTACCAGAATAAAAATGGATAATTTACTCACCCCCATGTCATCCAAGATGTTCATGTCTTTTTTTCTTTCTTTAGGTTTTTGAAGGAAACATTCTCCATATTTCTCCATATAGTGAATTTTAATGGGAGTCAACAGGTTGAAGGTCATAGCAAAATAGCAGTTTCAATGCAGCTTTAAAGGGCTCTACACGAACCCAGCCGAGGAATAAGGGATTTTGAAGTCGGAGAAGAAAATTCGTTTTTCATCCTACTTTGCCTTTTTGAACCAGAGTACACAGACAAAGAACTAACCACGCATGACCTTTCCAATGTGATTACGTAATGTATGAAGTCACAAAGCTAGTGCAAGATGAGCATTTGTGATAAATCTTTTTGGTTTTTCCAGAAAATGACAGATAGTTTTGCTACACAAGACCCTTATTTGTTGGCTGGGATCGTGTAAAGAACTTTGAAGCTGCTTTGAAACTGAAATTTGAACCTTCAACCTGCGGACCCCTGTTGAAGTTCACTATATGGAGAAAAATTCTGGAATATTTTCTTCAAAAACCTTAATTTCTTTTAGACTGAAGAAAGAAAACATGAGCATCTTGGATGACATTTTAATTCTGAAAGTGAACTTAAGTACTTAAGTACTTTTTATTCGTACTCAAGTAACTATTAGGATTATTAATTTTACTCTTAGGCTGATGATACACAGGGCAATCAGGTGAGACACAGGGCCCACAACTAATCTATTTATAGATAGAAATTTGTTACCCATTCTCATTGGGAAAGTGCCCTAGCAACATTGCTAAAAAAAAGATACCTAGCATAATTGCTCAAAAGTTGTATCCATTAATCAGCCTAACTTGAGTTACTTTGGATACTCTAGCCCCCTCTTCACATACAGTAAGACTAGTTTCATCATTAGGTTTGACAAACAACAAATAGTACAACATTTGTTATACTATAGTATTTTTTGTACATTTTATACTGTATCTACAGGCAAATATTTAAAATACATTTCTCTTTCATTTTTTTGGTTGGATTGTGGTGTGAATTAGGGTGAACAAGTTTTTCTGAGATTTGTTCATATCTTGGTGGTTCTTGATGTCACATTATAAGTTTTTCAGCGTATTGGTTTCTGAGTTCTTTAAAGCAGCAGTGCATTAAAGCCATAAGCCGCAGGAGGCCATGCATTAAAGTGACTTTACAGGGCTAAAAGCATTGTTACAGTGGTACTGTTAGACATGATTCAAAGAAGAATAAGAAAACTTTAACCAATAATACTTAAATGCATGGTAAAATCACTGTAATGTGTGGCCTTGCTTGATTTAATGCAGCTGCATCAATATAAAGGACATACATATTAAATAACCTAACTGTGGACTGTAAACTTGGTAGGAACTTGGTGCTTTAATATTAAAATCCTTTGAGGTGTGCAATGGCTGTTTTATAGTGCCTTTGAATGTTGCTCATCCAGTCAGAACTGTTTATAAAGGTGGTTTTAACTAAAAAAGTTCTCTGTGAGACTTACAAACGGTTCTGTTTTGTCTCTAAAGCCTTTTTTTTTCAATTAAACTCTTTATTTTTTAGAATATAGGGTTGTATATCCCTTCTGCCTTGACTGAAGTCCTCTGTTTCTCTATTCTATCTTCGGTTATGGCTGCAGAGAGGCCGTCTGGCCCCATACTGAATGAGTATAATTAAATGATATGCTCCTGGTGTGAACTCCATTATCAATATGCTTCCAGATACATCTGACTGATTGTATCTGCAAAACCCCAACTGTTATCTTAACTTTTTAAATCAATAACTGTAGAATTTAATGTACTGATTGCAAGATACGTAGCTTTGATTATATTGTGTGTGCTATTAGGTGATGGAGAGCTTAAGAAAATTGCTGGGTAAAGAGCTTTTTACTGTTACACATCTGGTGTGAGTGTATGTACTGTAAGTGTGAGGAACTGAACATAGGTGTGGAAGCTCTTCAGGAGCCTGTAGCAGCTGCCAGATGAACACATGCAATATAGGTCACATTTACATGAAGTAACAAATCGCAAACCCACAAATCTCTATATAAGATGCATTGACACACTTGTACATTTCTTGGCAGGAGATATTTCAGGATAAAGAAGAGATTTGGATTGTCATATGGAAACAGAGAGTGCTAGACTGCTATTTTTATTCTCATTCTCTGGATTCTAAATAAGGTTGTTGAATTAGCACATTTTTAAAGTCTGATTTTGAAATGAATATGTTAGATATTTTGAGAAACAATAATATTGTGAAGTGCTATTAAAATAACTGTTTTCTGTTTAAATATATTATCAAATGTAATGTGTTCCTGTGATGCCAAAGCTGAATTTTCAGCATCATTTCCTCAGTGTCTCCAGATCACATGATCCTTCAGAAATCATTCTAATATCATTCTAATCATTCAAGATGTTCATGTCTTTCTTTCTTCAGTTGAAAAGAAATTAAGGTTTTTGAGAAAAAAAAAACGAAAGTTATGGTAACTCAAAACTTTATAAACTTATCTAATTTAATTTAACTCAATGTAAATGAGTTTATAGTACTTATATTTATTGGTTTTAAAACTTAATTGGTTTAAGGCAATCAGTTTCCTCAAATGGTTTGAGTTACCATAACTTGTTGGGTTTTACAGTGCAAGATTTTTCTCCATATAGTGCACTTTAATGGGGATCAGTGGGTTGAAGATCCAAATTGCTGTTAAAGGATAACTGTTGCCAAAATGCAATCTGGGCAGTTTTTTTTTTACTGTAAACGAGACAAACTTATATCTAAAAGCATAATTACGACAAACGAGCCGGTTTTGAGATTGACCGTGATTTAGTTTTGTGGTCAGTGGCTGGTGAATGGGAGTACTAGGGGCATACATTTGAGCGCATCAAAATTGATATTTTTACAACACTAAGAAGGCCCGACACACCATGACACTTTGCTCGAAGTATCGCCTGGGTCTCTACACATTAACTCGAGCATTGAGAACATTGTTTGTGTACACAGAGTTTACTAAAAAGAAAGTTTTTGAACAACTCACTTACACTGTTTGGGTTTCTGCTCGCAGCCATCTTGCCAGTCAAGAGGTGTCGATCTTCGAATGCGAATGAATGGACTCCATAGGACGAAATATTAGGCTTATATGAGGCTCTTTTTACAGCTAGAAGTTTAATATTGTTTTTCACTTGCGACAAAACAACGAATTAGCCGTGCATTTATATGGAAATATGCTTTAGGAGCTATCTATCCTCGCACTCGGAGATCGACACCTCTTGACTGGCAAGATGGCTGCGAGCAGAAACCCAAACAATGTAAGTGAGTTGTTCAAAACCTTTCTTTTTAGTAAACTCTGTGTACACGAACAATGTTCTCAATGCTCGAGTTCATGTGTAGAGACCCAGGCGATACTTCGAGCAAAGTGTCATGGTGTGTCGAGCCTTCTTAGTGTTGTAAAAATATCGATTTTGATGCGCTCAAATGTATGCCCCTAGTATTCCCATTCACCGGCCACTGACCACAAAACTAAATCACGGTCAATCTCAAAAACGGCTCGTTTGTCGTAATTATGCTTTTAGATATAAGTTTGTCTCGTTTACAGTAAAAAAAAAAAAACAGCCCAGGTTGCATTTTGGCAACAGTTATCCTTTAAGAGCTTGAATAAGAGGCTTATTTAGCAAAACGATTGGTCGTTCTCTAAAATGAAAATTTATTTATTTATTTTAGTTTTTAGTTTTTTTAACCACAAATGGCCGTCTTGCACTAGCTCGACATCAGTACCGACCCAGTGTTTACGATGCGAAAGTGCAAAGCAGTGTTGTTTTCGTCAACGATGACGATGACAAAATCATTTCGTTGACGCCACTTTTTTTCATGACGATAATGAGACGATGACGAGATAAAAATGGCTCGTTGATGACTAAAACATGACGAGACGTGTGTGAGTTTTCGTTGACGAGACGAGAATAGACGATAATGTTAGTGGGTGGTCCGTCAGACGTTTAAAATGCATGACATTTCTGCTTATTGTGCATGCCAATTAAAACCGAAAAAGTATCTGCCGCTATGGCAAGCCGTTTTAGCATTAAATACTCTTTGCCATACTAGTATGGCAACCGTTTTAGCATTAAATACTCTTTGCCATACTAGTATGGCAACCCGTTTTAGCATTAAATACTCTTTGCCATACTAGTATGGCAAACCGTTTTAGCATTAAATACTCTTTGCCATACTAGTATGGCAAGCCGTTTTAGCATTAAATACTCTTTGCCATACTAGTATGGCAACCGTTTTAGCATTAAATACTCTTTGCCATACTAGTATGGCAAACCGTTTTAGCATTAAATACTCTTTGCCATACTAGTATGGCAAGCCGTTTTAGCATTCTATCCTTGTTTGGTTACGCTCAACACGTCACATTGTTGTCACTCAGACAGACAGACGATTAACCATGATGGCGGCAGTTTGCACACAGGGTGGTCGCAAACGGCGAGAGGACCTATGGGTGTATTTCAAATATATGTCTTTTATGTCTAAAACCATTCCTTCATTATTGTAATTATTGGTGAAAATAGTCGATCCGGAAGCTCACATTGTGTTGAACTATAGATCTGCTATTTTCAGAACTTATAAGTGACACTACCAAACAGCAAAATACTTACTGACCTACATTAATTTGTTAAAAGACTTTTTCCCCTTTTTTTGACTAAAACTAGACTAAAACCTTTTTGACTTTTCGTCGACTAAAATTGGACTAAAACTATCACATTTAGAAGTGACTAAAATTTGACTAAAACTAATAAGCATTTTAGTCCAAAAGACTAAGACTAAGACTAAATCTAAGGTGGTGCAAAGAAAGTCTAACGATGTCACGGTCTGGCTCCGCAGAACACTAGAAAAAGACCCAAATGCAGAATGAGCGGAAATTGAACATTTATTGAGTGAACGGGAGTGCAAACAGGGAGGTGATGATCGTGGAAGTTCTTGACTGTGAGGCAGGATAGATGACAGGGGAGACAGGAGACAGCAGAGATGGACCCAGGCAAGGCAGGGCAGCAGGGTCAGGGAGATGGAGCATTAACGATAGGGCCTGGTCCAGAGCTACAACCACCAGTCCAGTAAGCCAGGTCCAGAGAGCAGCCGCCAGGGGGGACAGACAAGACACTGAACAGGACAAACACAAAGATACAGAACAAGACAACAAGAACACACAGGGAAAAAAAAACAATAAACTAAAACTGTAATAACAGGGGAAAAGAAAAGAAACAAAGAAAATAAAACCAAAAAGCTAGAAACAGAACCCAAAAAACTAGACTGGAAAAAGTCAAAAACAAAAAACAAAGTGCTAAACTAAAAGCTAGAATAAGCTAGAACAAAATAAAGGCGGTCACAAGACAGGGTCAAAAAAAATAACAAACAAAAGAAAAATCCAAAATGCTACAAAAGAACTAAATGAGAAACTAGACTGACAAGGAGTAAAGAGATGATACTATTAATACAACTAGGTGAAGACTTATAAAGATGCTAGAACACGGAAAGCAAACGCAACGAACCAGCAGTGAGAACAGAGAAGACAGCACAATATAAAGGAACAGGACACATGAGGATCAGGTGCAGACAATCAAGACTAATGAGGACCAGACAAGAAAAACAGGTGAAGATACTCAGGTAATGAGGGCTAAACAAGGGGGCGTGGTGACAGAAAACGAGGAGGCAGGACAAGGGGAGCACATGGCCAACATAAACAAAGACACAGCCATGTGCTCAGGCACAAGACAAACATAGAGACATTAAACAATGACAACACAGACAGGGCTGTCAGGGCAGAACCCTGACAGTACCCTCCCCCGAACGGACGCCTCCAGGAAGGGCAAGTGCCAAGGGGGTACCAACAGGGAGGGTGGGTGGGTGGGGTGCTAGGTTGGGGAACCCAAGGTAGCCAGGGAATACTGAGGGAGGGAAAAGTCCAGGGAAGTGGCTTTGGACCGAGCAAGGGGGAGGCCACTTTGGAGGCCCACCAGGCTTGGGCGGCACTGGGGGAGGGATGGTGGGCCCAGGAACCCCACCAGAAGCCCCTCTTGGTCCATGGGGGCATCTAGTTTGGGGAAACTTAGGACTGGGCTTGAGGTCTTGGGCTACCTTGGGCATGCCCATCAGGGCAACAGGATCAGGTCTGAAGGCTGCATCAGGGACGCCCTCCTGGGCTACGGGAATTGGCTTGAGGGCTGACTCCGGGAACTCCTGCTCGACGGCCATCCTGGCCGGGGACTCGGGATCGACGGCCATCCTGGCCGGGGACTCGGGATCGGCGGCCTCCTGGGCCGGGGACTCGGGATCGGCGGCCTCCTGGGCCGGGGACTCGGGATCGGCGGCCCCCTGGGCCGGGGACTCGGGATCGGCGGCCCCCTGGGCCGGGGACTCGGGATCGGCGGCCCCCTGGGCCGGGGACTCGGGATCGGCGGCCCCCTGGGCCGGGGACTCGGGATCGGCGGCCCCCTGGGCCGGGGACTCGGGATCGGCGGCCTCCTGGGCCGGGGACTCGGGATCGGCGGCCTCCTGGGCCGGGGACTCGGGATCGGCGGCCTCCTGGGCCGGGGACTCGGGATCGGCGGCCTCCTTGGCCGGGGATCTTGACTTGGTGGCCTCCCTGGCCGGGAACACAGGAATGGCGGCCTTCATGGCCGGGGATTCAGGATAGACGGCCTCCTTGGCCGGAAACTCAGGAATAGCGGCCATCTTGGCCGGGGCGTCAGAGTTGGCGGCCATCTTGGCCGGGGATTCGGGGTCAACGGCCATCTTGGCCGGGAAGTCAGAGTTGGCTGCCATCTTGGCCAGAGAGTCAGGGTTGGCGGCCTCCTTGGCCGGGGACTCAGGATCGGCGGCCTCCTTGGCCGGGGACTCAGGATCGGCGGCCTCCTTGGCCGGGGACTCAGGATCGGCGGCCTCCTTGGCCGGGGATCTTGACTTGGTGGCCTCCCTGGCCGGGAACACAGGAATGGCGGCCTTCATGGCCGGGGACTCAGAGTTGGCAGCCATCTTGTCCAGGGATTCAGGATAGACGGCCTCCTTGGCCGGAAACTCAGGAATAGCGGCCATCTTGGCCGGGGCGTCAGAGTTGGCGGCCATCTTGGCCGGGGATTCGGGGTCAACGGCCATCTTGGCCGGAAACTCAGGAAGCTCGGGCGAGACGTGACTTGACTCGGGCGAGACAGCTGTGACTTGACTTGAATTCAAGGGATCAGCTGTAACCTGGCTGGACATTGAAAAAACAGCTGTGACAGGACTAGAGCTTACTAGAACCTCTGCAACTTGACTGGACTCAGGAGGTGCAGCGGTGTCTTGGCCTGGCTCAAGAATGACCGCAGACGACTTGACCGGCCCTTGGATGTCTGGAGTGGATTTAGGTGGATCAGGATTAATTACAATGGGCTCGGCGGGCTCCAGTGTGATTTGAGCGGGTTCGGAGGATTCTGAGGGTAGGACAAAGTTCTGGATTGCTCTCTTCCTCTTGGGTTTGCACTTCTTCTTAGGGGTCGACACTGGAGCGGACTCAGGGGCTGGAGCCGACACTGGAGCGGACTCAGGGGCTGGAGCCGACACTGGAGCGGACTCAGGGGCTGGAGCCGACACTGGGGCTGACTCAGGGGCTGGAGCAGACACTGGGGCTGACTCAGGGGCTGGAGCAGACACTGGAGCGGACTCAGGGGCTGGAGCAGACACTGGAGCGGACTCAGGGGCTGGAGCAGACACTGGGGCGGACTCAGGGGCTGGAGCAGACACTGGAGCGGACTCAGGGGCTGGAGCAGACACTGGAGCGGACTCAGGGGCTGGAGCAGACACTGGAGCGGACTCAGGGGCTGGAGCAGACACTGGAGCGGACTCAGGGGCTGGAGCAGACACTGGAGCGGACTCAGGGGCTGGAGCAGACACTGGAGCGGACTCAGGGGCTGGAGCAGACACTGGAGCGGACTCAGGGGCTGGAGCAGACACTGGAGCGGACTCAGGGGCTGGAGCAGACACTGGAGCGGACTCAGGGGCTGGAGCAGGGACTGGCACCCTGGCAGACGCAGCAGCTCGAGCCGCCCTCTTCCTACGATCCCTCCGTATTCTTGTGGGAGTCAGAAGATGATGGTGGACTTGACTTGGAGGGGAAAGAAGGGTAGGCTGGTCACTGCCGACATCCTCCGGGGGGTTCAGGATTTGCCAGTCCTTGCGATGGTGCAAATAATTAGAGAAGCCCCAAAAGTCCAGAATACGTAGTTGCTCCATCTCCCATCGTGGCAAGGGGTCATCCAAGGTGAGGTTGAAAGCCTCTTTAAGGGCCGTGTCGTCATAATCCAGACCCCTTGCCATGGTCCAGAAGAACTGGGAATAGGACCGAGGTTCTCTGCCCTGCTGGCGAAGGGACGCCACTGCCTGCTGGAGCGCCAGATACTCCTCGATGGTAGCGGGAGGAACAAACTTGATGCTCATTCTGCTGGGTCCTCGGTTGGCTGGTTCGTTCTGTCACGGTCTGGCTCCGCAGAACACTAGAAAAAGACCCAAATGCAGAATGAGCGGAAATTGAACATTTATTGAGTGAACGGGAGTGCAAACAGGGAGGTGATGATCGTGGAAGTTCTTGACTGTGAGGCAGGACAGATGACAGGGGAGACAGGAGACAGCAGAGATGGACCCAGGCAAGGCAGGGCAGCAGGGTCAGGGAGATGGAGCATTAACGATAGGGCCTGGTCCAGAGCTACAACCACCAGTCCAGTAAGCCAGGTCCAGAGAGCAGCCGCCAGGGGGGACAGACAAGACACTGAACAGGACAAACACAAAGATACAGAACAAGACAACAAGAACACACAGGGAAAAAAAACAATAAACTAAAACTGTAATAACAGGGGAAAAGAAAAGAAACAAAGAAAATAAAACCAAAAAGCTAGAAACAGAACCCAAAAAACTAGACTGGAAAAAGTCAAAAACAAAAAACAAAGTGCTAAACTAAAAGCTAGAATAAGCTAGAACAAAATAAAGGCGGTCACAAGACAGGGTCAAAAAAAATAACAAACAAAAGAAAAATCCAAAATGCTACAAAAGAACTAAATGAGAAACTAGACTGACAAGGAGTAAAGAGATGATACTATTAATACAACTAGGTGAAGACTTATAAAGATGCTAGAACACGGAAAGCAAACGCAACGAACCAGCAGTGAGAACAGAGAAGACAGCACAATATAAAGGAACAGGACACATGAGGATCAGGTGCAGACAATCAAGACTAATGAGGACCAGACAAGAAAAACAGGTGAAGATACTCAGGTAATGAGGGCTAAACAAGGGGGCGTGGTGACAGAAAACGAAGAGGCAGGACAAGGGGAGCACATGGCCAACATAAACAAAGACACAGCCATGTGCTCAGGCACAAGACAAACATAGAGACATTAAACAATGACAACACAGACAGGGCTGTCAGGGCAGAACCCTGACAAACGAAGGTAAAAAAAGTAAAACAAAAAAATAAAAATAAAAATAAAAAGGTAAAACAACGATGCTGGATGATTTGGAAGTTAAAGGAGAAAAAGAGAATTTTTGAGAGGAGTTTTTTTAAAAATCCTGAAATGTTTTCCTCAGAATCCTTCATTTCTTTTCGACTGAAGAAAGAAAGATATCTTGGATGATATGGGGGTAAGTAAATTATCAGGAAAGTTTTATTCTGGAAGTGAACTAATCCTTTAAGAGCTTTTCTTACCAAATATTGATATATGCAATATGCATTAGTGTTATTATTTTGCATATTATATAATTCAGTTTGAGTCGGATGACAGCCCTATCTGTTATGTCACTATAGCACACCGAATCCAAGGTCCTCTTTTGTTGTTGTGAAAGCAGAGACCAGATCGTCTGGATTCAGACTTGTGCAGTGAAGAGAAATTATTATAAATATCAAAGCATTATACATATCAAGGGAAATAACACAACAGCTATAGTCTTATATCTCTTTAGGGGGAGTTCTTTCATTTTTCTTTCTTAGAAAGAAACCAAGAAAGAAAGCCCCAGTCATGTAACAGTCGTCCTTTGTTAGCAGTAAATCCCTGAATATAGTCTACTGACAGTGGAAACACACAGAGTGAAAGAACACAGTTAGGTGTTTGGAAATAAACTCTCGTCACAATCAGAGAACCAGTCATATTTCATGGAGAGATGAAAACAGCACTGGCAGTTGGGACGTGTTAAACATTTGAAGAATACAGAATATCTGCTCTGGCATTCTTCCAATCTGCAGGATCATTTATTGGGCCATAAATACGGTGAGAATGTGTGTGTTAATGTATGTGAGTCAACAGGAGACTCTGGGTGATCTATGGTTACTAATAGGCAGTAAATAGGCAGTGACTCTTGCGTGAGAGGTCTCTTCCAATGCTGCCACTAGCCTTGATTTAATTATCGAGAAACTCATCGCTTTAAATATGCTTTGGTGTCTGAGGTCTTGCGCTCCCAACACTTCCGCTTTTCTTCTGTTTACTCGGAAATAAATAACCTGTGCACAGAAACGCACACATACAAATACACAGCGTTATCGATCTGTGAGCAAATGATGATGTTGTAGAGAGGAACGATCGCTCTTGTTGTCAGTCAACACCTCCATCCTGTTTCTACCATTACTGATCTTAAATAGCAGCACAATCTGCCTAATCTTGTCAGCTCTGAGATCCTGTCTGTATAAATCTTACTGCTACATGTGAAAAGCACATTCATTTAATTTAACTCTTCACCTGAGCTTAAGGGAAAGCATTATGTTTGACTTAGTTTGGTCAGATGGGCTTTTTATATTAAGAGAAATATCAGTAATGTGCCAGTTGAGCAAGCTTAAATGAAAGGTCTCATCCCTTTGGAAATCATATGACTTTCACACTATCTGTTATGTATTTAATGCTACATTCAAATATCTAAGGTATTAGTAGTTTTACATTGAAATGAAAGCATTCGTTTAACTGATTTATTTCATTTAGTCACAGTTAAATGGCTTATTGTTGATTCTATGTGTGGCCTTAAAGGGATAGTTCAGCCAAAACTCAAAATCACCCAATGATTTACTTACCCTCAAGCTATCCTAGGTGTTTATGACTTTCTTTTTTCAGGCAAATACAAATGGAGTTCTATTAAAAAATGTCCTGACTCTTCCAATCTTTATAATGGCAGTGAATGGCTGTTTTGGCAGATGGCAGATGGCAGATTTTGAAGCAAAATAAAGTGCGTCCAACCTTCATAAAATGGCTCCATATGGCTCCAAGGGGTTAATAAAGGCCTTCTGGAGTGAATCGATGTGTTTGTGTAAGAAAAATATCCATATTTCAAACTTTATAAACCATAATTTCTAACTTCTGGTAACTCTTGTGAATGTGCGTGCGACAGTTAGCAGAGGATAGAGATTGCGGTTTCTAAACTTTTAAATATGGATATTTTGCTTACACAAATGCATCAATTCACTTTAAAAGGCCTTTATTAACCCCTTGGAGCCATATGGAGCCATTTTATGATGGTTGGACGTACTTTATTTTGCTTCAAAATCTCAACAGCCATTCACTGGCGTTATAAAGCTTGGAAGAGCCAGGACATTTTATCATATAACTCCGATTGTTTGTACTGCATTCGTCTAAAAGAAATTCATATACACCTAGGATGTCTTGAGGGTGAGTAAATCATTTGGTAATTTTCATTTTTGGGTGAACTATTCCTTTAATTTGATGCACTGATCGTGTAGTAACTAACATCACAATGACCATGGCAGAATATGAGTTATGGTTAATCAGGGCAAGTGCAAGCAAAGGCCTGTTGTCTTTGAAGAATGGGAAGATGTGGAAAAACAAAATGGTTTGTTCATGTCATTATAAATTCAGATTTTAAAAATACAGTCTCCTTAATTTGTTTTCAAGAATGCACTTACCAAAATGGATCCATTATTACAGTAAAGACAAATGACTATTTCTGTTTCAAATAAATACTGTTTTAGTTTTTTCAGCTTCGTTTCAGTTTGGTTCGATCTTTGCAGAGCACTTTTAAAGTATGTAGGATTAAACTGATCAAACTGTTCCCACACCAGTTCAACATCTCAAACTTAGGTTCTAAATCTTTCATCCACATTCCACACATTTACCCCCGGTTTCACAGACAAGGCTTAAGCCTAGTCCTAGACTAAAATGTAAGTCTGAGCTGTTTCAACTGAAATTAAATTGCACTGATTGATCTTCAAATATATCAGTGCCTTTGTTTTGTCTCAAGATGCACACCAGTTGTGTTTTTTTCTAAGCATGTTTATAAAAATTACTTAAATGTCCTAATTGAACTATGGCCTAATCCTGGCTTAGTCTAAGCCCTGTCTGTGAAACCGGGCCATAATGCTCTTTTTAATGCTTTACCATCTCGCTTTGTTCCTTTGCCTATTCCACCCTTATTTGTGAATATCAGATGTTGTATTTTCTTTGAAAGTATGCCTAAAAGCACAGTCTGTTTCTAAAACCAGAGACTCTGATGTTCTTGTCCTCTAGTTGTTGTGCATCTGGGCCGTCCACTTCTCTTTTTATCCTGCTTAGATCCAGTTGTCTTTATTCTTTCGAGACAGTAATGTATGGAATAGCCTTCATCTTTCAAAAGAACAAAAGATGGATTAGTTTCAAGAGAACTTGTTTCTTTTTGGTCATTTTTGAAAGCCAAATTTGACTTGACTTGCAACAAATACTGAAAATAGCACCGTATTGTGATTTATAGACATTGTTCAAGCATTTTTAAAAGGTTTCTCTAGGTTTAATTCTACTTTCTTACATTTTTAAATTGCATCCTATTTGCGACATAAATTCAAATTCAGTAAGCTGATTGGAATTTAAAAGTCATTCTTAATTCAATCCTGAATCAGAAATGAGACAGTGTCTGGTTTGAACTGGCCATCACTGTGAGCGTGTATTGCAGGGCAGTCCGGTTTAAATGCATTCTGATCACAAACGCTTAGTTCTTTTATATGGGCAACATCAAGATTCAGGACACATGCTTGAAGGTGTAGACAGGACCGTTGAATGCTGGGTTTGTACTTTGTGATCAAAGTCATTGCAGTCATTTCTGTTTTAGTAGCTTTTCTCTGTGTTTATGTGATTATTCATTCTTGATTAAAAACATAATAGTCACAATTGATGAATGACACTGTGTGGCTGCAAGAGTCGAATTTTATTTTAAATGCCGTCCTACTGACTGCATCTGACAGGGCACGCTCAAACAGGGGACGCATGAAGGAAGTAGAAAGCTTGCCACACAGAGCATGATATATGATTAGATTTGATCATGTTTAAACCCAGTTGAATCACAGACTTATAAAAAATTATATTATAACATAACAACGCAGTACCAAACCTGTGCCTACTTGACGTCAATAAGACATCCTGCTGCAAATGAAAGTACTGATGCTCTAAATTTGAATGGTTAGTCACTGCAATGCTATAAAATGAACATTTGAGAGGTTTTAGTTTGCTCATTCATGTCTTCCCAAATGTAACATGTAGATAAAGTAATATCTGGAGCAAGTCTCTCATTGCCCATTCACAGGACAGTAAGCACAGAATTATGCAAACAAATGCAATAAATACCGAGGTATGCAGAGGTCACACGCATTTCTTTGTGCCAAACAATACAATGTATGCAGACACCACCAAAATTAGTGCAAAAGGACCTAGCACTGCACTCATTTTAGTCCTCTATAAAGTATAATAGGCAATGAACAACTTTGCATTTGAATGCAGATTGTTTGGAGAAAAACACAATGCATTTGGAATTTGTGTTCCAGCCATCTTTTGACAAAAGCTGAGCTTTGGGTACATTTTGAATGAGCTTTCTGGTAGTCACATTTATTGGATGCAAATCTTCTCCATTAGTTTTCAGCTGAAGAACAAGTTAATTACATTTAAGGTGCACTGTCAAGTGCCTGGTATTCACAAGATGAAACAATTTTTCTCTCTTGTGTTGCTAAAACACCTTGCTGGAACTTAATCACTTTGTCAGCCTTCCTCTCTTGTTTTCTGGTTTTTAATTGAGAATATTGTTAGAAAGTGGACAGTAAAATCTGTAACGTCTGGAAGGCTTGGGGGGTGGAACAGCATTTATTATTCATGATTTCTTTATGTATATATTTATACATAATGCTCTTGGAAAGAGTTTAAAATTATATATGCAGTTGAGGTCAGAAGTTTACACGCACCTTGCAGAATCTACAAAATGTTAATTATTTTAGCAAAACAAGAGAGAACATGATGCATGTTAGTTTTTATGTCGTTCTGACCCGAATAGGATATTTCACATGAAGATGTTTACATATAGTCCGCAAGAGAAAATAACAGTTGAATTTATAAAAACGACCCGGTTCCAAAGTTTATATACGCTTGATTTTTAATACTTTGTTGTTACCTGAATGATCCACAGATTTTTTTTTTTTTTCCCCCTCGTTTGTCCATGTTAAACTGCCCGATATTCATGACAGGTCTCACAAATTCTGTTTTTTCAGCATTTTTGTGTATTTGAACCCTTTCCAACATGACTTTGAGACTTTTGAGATTTTGAGATCCATCTTTTCACACTAAGGACAACTGAGGAACTCATATGCATCTATTACAGAAGGTTCAAACGCTCACTGATGCTTCAGAAGTAAACACAATGTATTAAAAACTAGGAGTTTAAAACTTTTTAAATTTGAAGATCAGGGTAAATTTTTATTATTTTGTCTTCCGGGAAACATGTCTTCTGTAGCTTCTGAAGGGCAGATCTAAATGAAAGAATATGATATTTAGGCGAAAAAAGAAATGTACATATCTTCATTCTGCTCAAAAGTTTACACCCCTGGCTCTTAATGCATCATTTTTCCTTCTGAAGCATCAGTGAGCATTTAAACCTTCTGTATTAGTTGCATATGAGTCCCTCAGTTGTCCTCAGTGTAAAAAGATGGATCTCAAAATCATACAATCATTGTTGGAAAGGGTTCAAATACACAAAAATGTTGAAAAACCAAAGAATTTGTGGGACCTAAAGAATTTTTCTGAAGAACAGCGAGCATTTTAACTGTTTAGAACAAACAAGGGACTCATGAACAACTATCACCAAAAAAAAAAAAAAAAACACACAGCTGTGGATCATTCAGGTAATAAAGCGTATGTAAACTTTTGAACAGGATATTTTTTATAAATTCAACTCTTATTTTCTCTTGTGGGCTATATGTAAACATTTTGTATGTGAAATATCTTATTCAGGTCAGTACTAAATAAAAATAACATGCAATTTGTATGATCCCTTATATTTTGGTAAAATAATTAGCATTTTAAAGATTCTGTAAACTTTTGGCCTCAGCTGTATTACAATACACTAATAATACAATATTGACCTGTGCAAGTTTTGTTATTTTATATTAGATATAGCATGAAGACCCTTACTGTAAAGTGTTGTTATATTTTCCTCACGTGCAGAACAATGGCATCATTAAATTTATTGCTATGTTCTGTTTCTTATTGTGCCCCCCACCTCCCCCAGCTTTAATCTTCTTAACTTAATAAGGAATTTCCATTACATATCCATAAATTAGGATTACGGTTTTCTCTGGTTAGTGTGTATATTTCGTCCACATGCCATCATCAATTGACCGTGAGCAAACTATAAATCAGAAGTGTATAGTCAAACAGCCTTCAGTCTTCCTTAGGTGAGTCATTACTCACTCTATCATGGGCGGATCAGTGCTGCCGATAGGACTACAGAGTGTAGCTCTCATTTGTGAATCATTTAAGGGTCACCAGAGGAGCACTGACAACAGATTATGAGTAGTTGCATTATTGTAGCGACAGTTAGCAGACAGTATGAGTGAGTGAACTCATGGTGATATACTGTAGATCATTTGGTTTGAACAGTAACTCTAACATTCCTCGAAAACTGATGAATGAGTATGCTAACGGTTAGCTTTCCCAGGTATAACAGATTGCCTTGGTATTGGTAGTATTTCATGACTTGGATTTCGTGCAACATTAATAGGGATATAGAAGCAGAGAAAATAAAAAAGTGATGAGCAACGCATCCTAGGGCAAGTCTGAGTGTGTCTGCAACCAATTTTAGCACCTGAAATAGCTACTGATTATTTTGCAATTACTCCTCACCTTGAGCTAAAGAATGTAGTGTGTCGCAAGGGATTGGTCCTTCTCTGATGTCCAATCACCATTTTTCTCTTCTCTGCTTTCGCCTGTAGTGTCTGTTTATGAGTTCACACTTGCTCCTTATGCCTGTCCTCAAATGCTCTCTACCAATTAGAGGAGACTTCCATATCCAGCTGTATTTTATACAACTTGAACATACTTGATAAAAATGCATCTGATAGGTGGGACAGGTTAAAAAAAAAACTAACAAAGGGAAAACGAGGTCGCCATAAACACATTTTCGGCATTTCTAGCGTACTATAGCTGTTTTTGCAGTTTGAATTAAGTGTTTCATCAGCCTGTAGTGTACATAAAGAAAACATGACATGAGGAACATGATACTAACAAGATATTAAGTCAATAGCTTCTAGGGTCTAAACAAAACCAACTCCAGTGACAGAGATGTAACAATCTGCTTCAGGCACAGAGAAGCAGACCATTTAGAGAGCCAGTACACTACTGTTTTATAAATAACTGCTCTCATTCTTGCTTTATTAATTCTGATATACAATATCAGGAAAAACTCATAAGGTTTGGTTTGTTTTAAGAGCCTGAGAGTGATTCACAAGAGTTTTGGTTTTTATTTATAGCTTTCCAACAAACTTTAAAACAAACTGACATCATCTTTTTTTTTTAAGAGAAGTTCACTTCTAGAATAAAAAAATCTTAATTTACTTACCCTCATGTCATCCAAGATGTTCATGTGTTTCTTTAGTCGAAAAGAAAGAATTAAGGTTTTTGAGGAAAACATTCCAGGATTTTTCTCCATATAGCGGACTTCAGTGGTGGCCAACGGTATAAAGGTCCAAATAGCAGTTTAAATGCCACTTCAAAGGGCTCTAAACGACGCCAGCTGAGGAATAAGTGTCTTTGACCTTTAGGCAAAGTACCGACCCAGTGTTTACAAAGCGAACATGCAAAGAAAGTCAAATGCCCTTTACAAAAAAGGTAAAACAACAGTGTCAGACAATTGTAAAGTTTGAGGAGAAAATGATATTTTTTCACCCTACCCAACCTTTTTTAACCCAAGTACACAGACAAAAAACTAACCGTACCTGACCTACACCAAAAGGTTGTTTTTGCAGTGATGCCATAGAAGAACCATTTTTTGGTTCCCCAAAGAACCTTTCAGTGAACAGTTCTTAAAAAAAAAACATTTAGAAGAGCATTTTGAAAAGCTAAAGAACCCTTTTGGAGTTTAAAGAACTTTTTCTGCATTTCAAAGGTTTGATGGATGTTTAAAGTTCTTAATAGAACTATCAATCCCAATAAAGAACCTTTGTTACCCCTTCAGTCGAATCACTTCGACGTTACATTGAGATCCCAATGTAACGTCTCCGTTCCCTCCTTCGGGGAACGTGGGTTACCTTCGTAACCTAGACGTTACCCCTTCAGTCGAATCACTTCGACGTTACATTGGGATCTCGCCTGAGAGACCGATCATCTCTGAGCCTTATATAAAAAAGGCCAATTGCAAATTGGCGAGTGGACGTGCGCGTCGGCCACTCCCCCGCACATGCGGGTATATAAGAAGGCGGCGCGCATCACTCAAACAGACTTTCGCTTTCAGAGCCGGTATGCTCAAGCCTTCTCTCCTCAAGAAAAAGGAAAACTTCACGTTCCTGCTGCTCTCTCTGCTGGTGTGCGCCGATTGAAAGAGACAAACTAAAAGAGTGAATTTCTCGGCGCCGCCAGCGGGGTCCCGCGGGCGGCCGTTTTCACGGCCATAAAAGCCTCCTGCGTTCCAGCGAGCAAGCCCCATTGAATGCACAGTGGTGCCGCGGTTTCCTCCCTGGGCAGACCGGGACTAAAAGAGCAATTTCTCACGGCTGTGTAAAGACGTTCTTTTCAGAATGGCTTTCCGGCCGTGCGCTTCTGGGTGTGGCAGTTTCCTCACCTCACTGGACGGACATGAAAGCTGCTTCACATGTCTGGGCATTGAACATGCTGAGGCAGCTTTCACGGATGGTTCATGCATTCATTGCGAAAGCATGACCATGGGAATGCTGAGGACTCGCCGCTCGCTCGCGGGCAGGCCCCCCTTCGCGCCCCACGGCCTGCGGAATTTTTCCGCCGCTGTGGCGAGGCACGAGGGGGAATTTCGAGTCACGGTGCCGAACGTTCCGCCGGCTCCAAAAGCCCTGCGGTCTTCCGCCCGCCAGCATACCCCCGTCGAGATGCCAAAGCAGTACGCCTCCCCGCCAGCCGGGCTGGGCGTCTCCTTTGGCGCTCCTCAGGAGGAAGAGATGTCTGACGCTGCGTCAGAGGGAGAGTCAGGGGGTGAGGACGCTCTTCCGGCGGCGCGGCGCCCCTCCGCGGTTGCTGCCCCGTCGGAGGCAGACTCCGAGCTCTCGACTATGCTCCTCCGAGCCGCCAGGGGGATCGGCCTGGAGGTTACTCCATCGGCCTCGGCCGATCCTTCTCGGCTGGGCGACTGGTTCCTGGGGACGGCTCCGGCGGCATCGCCTCGCCCTCCCCCGGTGCCATTCTTCCCGGAGGTGCACGAGGAGCTGGTTAAGACCTGGCGGGCGCCCTTTTCATCTAGCCCGCTGCCCGGCTCCTCTCCCCTCGCCACCCTTGATGGCGGGGCGGCCAGGGGGTATGCGTCGGTTCCCCAGGTCGAGCGCGCTATGGCGGTGCAACTTTGCCCGCGTGGCGCTGCCACCTGGCGGGGCCGGCCGCGTCTCCCGTCCAAGGCGTGTGAGCGCTCGTCCGCCCTTGCGGGCCGCGCTTTTCACGCTGCGGGCCAGGCCGCCTCGGCCCTGCATGCGATGGCAACCCTGCAGGTCTACCAGGCCAAGGGGTTGAAACAGCTGCACGAGGGTGGTCCCGACCAAGGTACGATGCAGGAACTCCGCGCTGCCACCGACTTCGCCCTTCGTGCGATGAAGGTCGCGGCGCGGGCCCTTGGTCAGGTGATGTCCACGGCTGTGGTCCAGGAGCGACACCTGTGGCTCTCTCTGGCCCAGATGGCAGATGCCGACAAAGCACGCTTTCTCGACGCTCCCATCTCCCAGAGGGGCCTATTCGGCGACTCTGTCGAGGACTTTGCCCAACAGTTCTCGGCAGCCCAGAGACAGACGGAGGCGTTTCACATCCTGCCCCGCCGCGATGCTTCCATCCCACCGCCGGAGGCACCGCCTCCGCCTGCACGTCGCCGAGGGCGCCCCCCTGCGGCCGCAACATCTACGGCTCGCCCCACCGCGGAGGCCCACGACGCCAGGTCGGCGAGAAGGGCCCGCAAGCGCAGAGCCAGCCGCAGGAGAGTGGCGCCGCCCGCGGCACAGGGATCGGCCCGAAACACCCGCAAGAAAACTGCGAAACGTCCCTGACGCGGGCCTCCAGAGGTGATTGAGACTGCTCCTTAGGGGATGCTAACAATCTACGCTCCCCGCTCCCGGTGGAGGGCCGGGAGCCACTGTGTACTTCAATGCTGCCGTCGGCTTTCGTCGACGGTACCCACTTTTTCTCAAAAAGAGCAATTTCTCACCTCTGGCTTCGGCCTCGAGTTTCCTTCTGAGCAGCACTTACACTCCTCGGAACCAGACTCGCGGCCGGCCTTCGCCAGCGCGGGATCCAGGGAAGAAGGTAAGCACTGCTTAGTGCAGTTAGACACTTCTCCAGGACGTTCATCCTTCTGGGTTCTGTCTCCTTCCCTGTCTCCCCCTAGGCTGCCCCACCACGGTCACGTCGGTCAACGTTCCCTTGATACCACTACGATGGTTGATACGGACGGTACGGCCCGGCCCCAGGCGTCCGCCCAGACTCAGAGGTACCCCTTACTTTCTTATTCGGGCAGGCGTGCCTCTGTTCTGCTTGCGGAGGTCGCGTTCCTACTGGCGAAGGACGCGATCCAGCCTGTCCCTCCCCCGGGACGAGGTCGGGACCTTTCAGTCTCGACTTCACGTGTCCAGTTAGTGTGGTGGGTTAATACCCGCCCTGGATGGAGCTCTGTCCCGATCCCTTTCAGGCTGTCGGCACACTCGCTCACGACGAAGCACATACAGCTATGTTTCCGTCTCCAGGGCTGGGTTGCAGCCATCTGCCTGAAGGGCACCCGCTGTCTCGTCTCGATCTTCCCCGGCGCACACCCCTCCGGCGGTCTGCCCCGGGGGTCGAGCGCTCAGCGCTAGGTGCTTCCATTTGGCTAGTCCCTCTCCTTCCTGCCTTCTTTAGGCCATGGGAGCTCCCCTGTCCCCTTTTTCGGCAGACAGGTATTCGCGTCTTCAACCGTCTCTTCGACTGGTGCTTTACCAGCCCACTCGTGAGTTCCGTTGTGCGAACATAGGGACTTGGTGCCTCGGCACCCCCGCCATCTGGTCCTTCAGGCCAACCGAGGGAATTCGTTTCCTCGGTCGGGAGCCTGACTCGGTCCTTAAGACAGCCCGCCTTACTACCTAGAGCGCGCAGTCAGTGCTGTAGTTCCTGAGTCAATCAGGCACAACATAGCGGTCCTCTCAACTGAGGCTCCTGGGGCACATGACAGCTCTAGCCGCTAAGAGCCGCTAAGCTTGTTCATGTGAGACCGCTTCAGCACGATCGAGTCCCAGGATGGGCATGGCATCTCGGCCCACTCCGGACTGGCGTTTTCCCGCAGTTTGGCCGACAAGCCAGCCCGTGGCTTACCACGGGTTGGGTTGCCATGTACGACAGAGGCTTACAGCCTCTCCATCTGCTCCCAGGGAGTACGTGGCACATTTTGCTACTTGCCATTCACTTGAAGCAGGTAAACTCAACCGTGCAGCCTATCGGCTCTCACGGCAGTCCACCACCTGCAGGATGGCGACTCCACCCCGTGACGCAGCTAGTTTGGAGCATATCGGTAGGCCAGCCACATCCGCTCGCCCCCGATTGCTCTCACTGCCAGCTGCCTCCTTCAGAGTAGCGCTGGCACTCAGCTGACCTCCGGGGCCAAGTACGCCCTTCCCCAGTGAGCCTCCTTGCACAGACTCTGTGCAAGTCCAGGGAGGACGAGGAGTAAGTCTGTTGGTTGCGCTACAAGAATGGCCCACCCGGACTCAGGTCTAGTAACCGTTCCCTCGCGGCAGTCCCTCCCTGTAGGGCACGGTATGACACCCAGACCTCTCCGGTCTTCTCAGGCCGTGATACAATTATCACTCAGTCCGAGCTCCCTTGACTAGAGGCAGGCTCGCACTGAGATGAGGTCTATTTGCTGGCTTTCCACAGAGTTACACGGTTGCAGTATGCTTCCCTTCCTGCAGGAGAGTTTGAGCGCAGACTGTCCCCTCACTCTTTAAGTATATGCCGCTGCTTCGCCGCGTATCACATGCAGTAGATGGAGCTAAGTAGGTAAGCATTCACTGGCCGTGAGGTTTCCCAGAGGTGCCCAGAACGCACCCCACACCCTCTTGGGGCCTTCCCGTCGCCTTCAGAGCCGCGGGACGCTCCAATTGAGCCATTGGCCTCAGTCGAGCTAGCATTACTGTCATCAAGACAGCGCTCCTGACCGCCCTGGCTCCCGTTAAGAGGGCAGGAGACCTACAAGTTTTCTCTGTCAAGTAACGCCTCATACCCTCTGGGACCCCCCCGTCGCCCTTCAGGGCCGCGGGTTGCTCCTTAGGAGCCTCGGGCCTCAGTCGAGTTAGAATTCCTGTCATTAAGACAGCACTCCTGACTGCCCTGGCTTCCTTTAAGAGGGTAGGTTACCGACAAGCTCAGGTTCCTCAGAGGTGCTTAGCACACACCTCATACCTCTTGGACCTCCCCGTCGCCTTCAGGGCCGCGGGTCGCTCCATTGGAGCCACTGGCCTCAGTCGAGCTAAAATTCCTGTCATTAAGACAGCGCTCCTGACTGCCCTGGCTCCCATTAAGAGGGCCTACAAGCTTTTCTGCCAGCAAAGTGTGTCGAGAATTCGGGCCCGGCGTCTTCCACGTTACCGTCGAGACCCCGGCCCGGTGCCCAAGGTCCCCACCACGCCTTTCCGCGATCAGGTGGTGGACCTGCAAGCTCTGCCCTGGAGGAGGCAGACCCAGTCGTGCTATGTTGTGTCGTTAAATATGTGAGACTGAATCACTCGGCACTTCAGCCGCACCAGCAGCTTCATCTGCCTCGGGATTCAGCAGAAAGGGAATGCTCCCCGAACTGAGGTTGGCTAAATGGTGGTAGATGCCTCTCCCTGTTATACCCAGGGACAGCCGTGATCCTTGGTTCATGGCACCTCACCAGCAGATGTATAAACCGGAAGCTGCGGGCTGGGCGACACCCTACCTTCGCTTGGTTCTCCAACCTTGCGTAGAGGCCGTTCTCCCGTGTCCTAACATAAGGACTCACAGGTGAGCGGGAAGACCGGCTGGTGTCGGCTTGCTGCGCCATTCCCACGTGGATCCGTGCGCTATTTCCCAGAATGTTCCCTCCGGCGAACCCTGGGTCCTCCTGCCCCGCAGTCAGGGCTAGGCGCGGAGTAGTCCTGCACTGTGATCCTGCCTGGGTCTCCTTCGCCCCGCAGGTTGTGGCTTAGTTTTTATTTATTCCAGCGGAGGAGACCGCTGTTTCCCTCGTGTATCCCTAAAAACCTTTATGGATATATTGAATTATTCTTATTTCCACATGTAGAATTTCATGTGCTCCGCCCCCCCAACCCATGCTTCAGTACAACTGGCATCCCTGGTGGGCCCCCTTATTGGGCCCCAGGGCGTTGGGAAGGTTACGTTACACTTCGCCTGCCGGCACGTATACTTGTCAGCACGTGAAGTTGTTGCGTAACGCGGCGTCAGGGTCGTGGCCTTTTCCATGGGCTTGTTCCCAATGTAACGTCGAAGTGATTCGACTGAAGGGGTAACGTCTAGGTTACGAAGGTAACCCACGTTCCCCGAAGGAGGGAACGGAGACGTTACATTCCCCTGCCACGTCCCTGGCGTCGCGCTGACGCCGGCTTGACGGCTCTTCAGCGAAAACCTGTTTGAGTGATGCGCGCCGCCTTCTTATATACCCGCATGTGCGGGGGAGTGGCCGACGCGCACGTCCACTCGCCAATTTGCAATTGGCCTTTTTTATATAAGGCTCAGAGATGATCGGTCTCTCAGGCGAGATCCCAATGTAACGTCGAAGTGATTCGACTGAAGGGGTAACGTCTAGGTTACGAAGGTAACCCACGTTCCCCGAAGGAGGGAACGGAGACGTTACATTGGGATCTCAATGTAACGTCTCCGTTCCCTCCTTCGGGGAACGTGGGTTACCTTCGTAACCTAGACGTTTTTAAGAGTGTATATGTGAAGATGTGCACATTGCAGAGCTAGAGCAAGCTGTGTGTTTGTTGTTATAAATTGTATATATATATATATATATATATATTAAGAAAATGACAGATTGTTTCACTAGATAAGACCCTTATTCCTTGGCTGGGATTGTGTAGAGCCTTTTGAAACTGCAATTTGGACCGTCAAACCGCTGACCGCCACTGAAGTCCACTACATGGAGAAAAATCCTGGATTGTTTCCCTCAAAAACCTTAATTTCTTTGCGACTGAAGAAAGAAAGACATGAACATCTTGGATGACATGGGGGTGAGTAAATTTTCTGAAAATTTTTATTCTGGAAGTGAACTTCTCCTTAAAGTATGCTTATAACTTGTATGTTGAACTCAGAGGTTCACCAGGTGCATTTTCATTTCTTCTCTGCATAATGCCAAATATTTTTTGCCATTATTGTAAAAGGTAATGATGACACACAGACGATAAGATGAGCCACTTATTTTATTTTTATGGAGATGACAGAATGAGGAGCATATTAAATGGTATTGTAAAGTACACGCAGACTCTCAAAGGTGCTCTTTCAGCGTTCTGCACAAATGAAGTCCAGACTGCCTTGCAATGCCACATGAAAGTTGACAGAAATAAAACATCATTGTATTTTATAATTAGTTATTTTTTATTCAATTTTTTTATAGTTATTTAGATTTTTTATATGAAAAAAAATATCTGTTAAAATGTATTTACTAAAATTGAACTATCAATTAAATAATAATTGAAATAATTTTACTGAACAGGGATGCCTGCAACAATGTTTCTATTTCCATTATTATTAGCTTTAAACATTATAATATAATATAATATAATATAATATAATATAATATAATATAATATAATATAATATAATATAATATAATATAATATAATATCTACTACCTTTTCAGTATGTCCATGGAAACTGAACAGGGGGGGAAAAGCAAGCATCAGTTATGAATTGCACCTTTCAGAAAGGCTACACATTACAAACTACACAGCTTGTAAATATCCTCAGTAAGATCAATGAAAGAAAGATCATGTATTGTAAAGAATGAGATCAGGCCTGGATCTAGTTTTCCACAGAGAGCCGTATCAAACAATGGATGTTGTTGCTACGCCATCTCAAGATTTCAGTAAAGATGGCTGCCCGATGGGGAGCAGCAGCTATATGTGAGGGTTCAGATTAATTATAATGATCGGTGTGGGTGAATAATGCATGACAATGGGAGCCTGCAGTCTCTGCCAGGCTCATGGTAAGCTGGTTAATTTTGTTGATGTGACACTCCCACATTAACATGAGTGCAGGAGCATGTTACTCTTTAACGCAGACGTCTATCCTTCTCACCCTTGGGTTTCAATCCCACTCTATCTGCTGTGCTGTGGTGACTGATCGTAGATCGGATTGCACATGCCCGCTTGAAGCTTTTCTGAGTATATTACTTTCATTCTTTTTGGGACTTCCTTCTCTCTGGGCTGTCCATAGGCATGTCCATTAAAAGAGTATTGGTGACAGCTTTTAGCGGCAAGGTTCATTTAACACTGGAGGATTTTAAATCATGCCACAGAGTTTATGCAGTCTCAGTTCCAGCCATTAGACACCTTTTTTTCCCATTTTCTTTCTCCCTCATTTCTCATCTGTCCTCACTGCATCTCGTCCACTGTTCCCTAAGGTTTTCCAAACGTTATGATCCATTTCCTCCCAGTCCTCCTCCAGTGTCTCTGGCTCTCACAGGCTGGCTGTAGACCACCCTAAGGACTAGTTAGGCTGAGAGACATCTTGATAGACAAGCTTACATATCATTGTCATAACAGAGCTTCCTGTCTCAGTGGACCACTTATGGAGTAGTCTAGATAGGGTTGGACAAAATTTAGAAATTTAAAATGGGCTCCTTTTCAATTCATGAGACTGAATTTGAGTTGAATTGGAATGTTAGCAAATGGATATTACTAAATTACAATTCTGAGAAATCTAACAGGTAGTGGTATTGTGGGAAATTCAGTGTTCTTCCGCATTGCTCCATCTTATATTTTTTTATATAAGTCCTGAAAGTAGAAGAAGAGAACCCAATTAAACAAGTAAGAAAAAAATATTTTCTTTGTTATTTATTGATTGAGAAAAATGATCCATTTTTACATATCTGTGCATTGCAAAAGTATGTGAATCTTTGCTTTCAGTATCTGGTGTGACCCATTTTTGCTGCAGTAACTGAAGGTAAAGTTTCTTGTAAATACTAATCAGTCCTGCAAATTAACAAGTAGGAGTTTTAGTCCATTCCTTAGTGCAGAACCACTTAAATTCTGTGATGTTGGTGGGTTTCCTCCTATGAACTGCTTGTTTAGGTCCTTCCACAACATTTTAATTGGATTAAGGTCAGGACTTTGACTCAACCATTCCAAAACATTAACTTTGTTCTACTTTAAACATTCTTTGGTAGAATGACTTGTGTGCTTGGGGTTGTTGTCTTGCTGCATGACCCACGTTCTCTTGAGACTCTGTTCTTAAACAGATGTCCTGACGATTTCTTTTAGAATTTGCTGGTATAATTCAGATTTCATTGTTCCATCAATGATGGCAGGCTGTCCTGGCCAAGATGCAGCAAAACAGGTCCAAGCCATGAACATAATAGCTTCTCATTTAAACCAATAAATTCTATTTTGGTTTCATCCATCCATTAAACCTTTCTCCAATAGTCCTCTAGCTTGTCCACATGATCTTTAGCAAGCAATTTTCTTTTTGGAGAACAGTGGATTTCTTCTTGCAACTCTGCCATTCACACCATGGTTGCTCAGTGTTCTCCTGATGGTGGGCTCATGAACATATATGTACACATAAAATACATGCTGTTTAAAGTTACATGATGTTGAATTTAAAGAGATAGTTCACCCAACAAATTGTCATTATTTACTCAGCCTCCTTTACTCAGTTGAGTTTTTTCTTCTGCTGAAAGGTATTTTGAAGAATGTTGTAACTAAACAGTTCATATTATCTTCAGAATATTTTTTGTGTTCAGCTAGTCTCAGCCTCAGATGTCACGCCCACCAAACGTTGGCTTAACGTCTGATGCATATGGTACACTTGGAACTGGAAACTGGAAACACTTCAGGAATGTCAAAGTCGTCATCTGATTAGTGGAATTTGATCGGATTTACGGGAGACGCGAGTGTCGCGTTTATTTTTTGGTCCGCCGGGAAACAAAGACTGATTTACTCTATGTTTTGCTAAGAGGTGCTTATGCAGACGCTATTGTTCTTATACACTTTTGCAATGTTCGTGAACAAATTACTGACTTACTGCTTGTTCTCCCTGCTCTTATTTAACTTTCAATGCTGGTTATTTCAATGACTGACTTGTTGCATGCCCGTCTGTTGTTGTGGTGACATTTCCATGCCCCGAAACGTGACGCTGAACGAAACAAACTGTAATTGGTTGTTTGACAGGTCGGTCAAATGGCCTTAGGGGTGGGCCTTGGCCAATGGAAGCTGCCATGGATTCCAGACCTTCAGCCATCAGTCTGAAAGTCTGGCTACGTGAGACTAGTGTTCAGCAAATGAAAGAACCTCATACAGGTTTGGACAGCTGAATATTTGAGTCAATGTAAGTAGTTACTGTACAATTTTTTTTTTTTTTTTTTTGTGGCCACTTTATTGTTGAGTATCAAACATTTTTGGTGAGTATATGTGACACTGGAACTTAATTTGGACAATTTTAAGGGCGATTTTGCACCCTCAGATTCTAGATTTTCAAATAGTTGTATCTCGGCCAAATATATCCTAACAAACCATACATCAATGAAATGCTTATTTATTCAGCTTAATGTATACATTAAATAAAAAAATGGACCCTTATGACTGATTTTGTGGTCAAGGGTCACATATATATACTCTTTATTCCACTACATTTGTGATGAGTAATGCAACTACTTGTTACATTTTATATGGCATCTAACTTTTTCTGCAACCATTTATTTCTGCTACAAAATAAATTAAATTGCCATCTAGGGAATGGAAGGTATATCTCATGCATTTTGAACTTACTCATCTAAACTTGTCAACAAGGCTACTTTATGTGAATGCGAGTGCATTAGCAGGTAGTTGAGAATTGCAGGTATTTCATATTTCATGAGATGAGGACATGGCTAAGACCTTTTTGAAGGATAGTGGTTTAGCCTACTTATGGCCTTTTCTGAGTACTTGAGCTTAACTGAGACTTCAGTGTTTATAGATGCCTAAGAGGCTGTTGAGCCAACCTTGATATATTGCAATATTAAGGTTTTAAGTTGTATTTCTACTTTAGAAAATAAACATGTGATTGCTCTCCTCACAAATCAGCTGTTTCTTGTTTTTCACTGGCATGACTCACATGTCTTGCAATCATTTTCACTGTAATGTATCTGTACTTGGTTTCCAGGTACTCTTTACACCTCTGGGAAATGACAGAATTTTTAATTTTGGGTGAACTATTGCTTTAAAAGTTACATGAATTTCTTTGAATGATATTTCATTGTAATTTTACTTTCTCAAATTCATTGCAACATGCAGCACCAGTTGTTTGTTTATTTCATTCATTCATTCATTCATGTTTTCTTTCATTTAAGAACACAAGGTTCCAATAATGCACTTACATTTGTAGAATTATTTATTCGGATGTTGTCTCAAAACAGCAGAAGAATACAAAGAATCTCCTTCCTGTTGTCTGCATACATTCTTTATTTCCGATGACAATAATCAGCACGAAACCATCTGCTACGCTTTTACCTTGCAAGAGGTAGGTGATGACACATCTTGGTTAATGTAGATGCATTTACCACAGATATTACATCAGTGACAAATAACTTGAACGTTCAGTTGTCTAGAACAGCAGTTCTGCCACAAAAATAATGATTTATGGGTCAAAAAGTACATTACTTATAGAGCAGAATTAATGCAAGGGCTTAACGAATGACCTTCACATTTTGACCTTTAAAGGAGAAGTGCGCTTCCAGAATAAAAATTTCCTGATAATTTACTTACCCCCATGTCATCCAAGATGTTCATGTCTTTCTTTCTTTAGTCACGAAATCGAAATTAAGGTTTTTGAGGAAAACATTCCAGGATTTTTCTACATATAGTGGACTTTAATGATGGTCAACAGGTTGAAGGTTCAAATTGCAGTTTCAATGTAGCTTCACGATAAGCATTTGTTTTTAAAAAGTATATAAATTTGTATTTTTTTCTTAGAAAATGATTGACTGTTGCTAGATAAGACCCGTATTCTTTGGCTGGGATTGTGTAGTGCCCTTTGAAGCTGCATTGAAACTGCAATTTGGACTTTTTAACCTGTTGGCTCCCATTGAAGTTCTGTCATGGTTCACGGATGAGGTCAGGGTCCAAAATGCAGGGAAGGGATGTTTAATTAAAACAGAACAAAATCCAACATAAACAAAAGGCCAACATGGCACAACACAACTAGAATTGAAAATCAAAACAGGAAACACGGTCTGGAATCAGGAACAGGGAAACACACACGAAGACAATGCAGACAGAATGAGCAGTGAGACATGAGCAGCTTTATAGTCCGGTATCGTGAACAGGTGTGAGTGATGAGTGTAAATGACAACAGGACCAGGTGCAGATGATCAGGGAGGTGCAGTGCAGGGAAGGGAACAGCGACCTCAGGTGGCTGAGGGAACCCACAGCCCAGAGTCATGACAGTACCCCCCCTCAAGGGAACGGCTTCCAGACGTTCCCAAACAAAAATCTGGAGGGAGGAGGAACGGGTGAAGGTGAATCAGGGGGAGGGATGGCGGGCCAGGCCCGTGCAGTGGAGGAACGTGAGCGGACATCGCTGCCAGAGGAACGTGAGCTGGCCTCGCCGTCAGAGGGATGTCAGCGGACGCCGCCGCATCAGGAACAGAGATAGTGGTTCCAGCCGCATCAGGAACAGAGATAGCGATCGCCTCCGCGTCAGGAACGGAGATAGCGGTCGCCGCCGCGTCAGGAACGGAGATAGCGGTCGCCGCCGTGTCAGGAACGGAGATAGCGGTCGCCACCGCGTCAGGAACGGAGATAGCGGTTCCAGCCGCATCAGGAACAGAGATAGCGGTCGCCGCCGCGTCAAGAACAGAGATAGCGGTTCCAGCCGCATCAGGAACAGAGATAGCGGTCGCCGCCGCGTCAGGAACAGAGATAGCGGTCGCCGCCGCGTCAGGAACAGAGATAGCGGTCGCCGCCGCATCAGGAACGGAGATAGAGGTCACCGCCACGTCAGGAACGGAGATAGCGGTCGCCGCCGTGTCAGGAACGGAGATAGCAGTCGCCGCCGCGTCAGGAACGGAGATAGCGGTTCCAGCCGCATCAGGAACAGAGATAGCGGTCGCCGCCGCGTCAAGAACAGAGATAGCGGTTCCAGCCGCATCAGGAACAGAGATAGCGGTCGCCGCCGCATCAGGAACAGAGATAGCGGTCGCCGCCGCGTCAGGAACAGAGATAGCGGTCGCCGCCGCGTCAGGAACAGAGATAGCGGTCGCCGCCGCGTCAGGAACGGAGATAGAGGTCACCGCCACGTCAGGAACAGAGATAGCAGTCGCCGCCGCGTCAGAAACGGAGATAGCGGTCACCGCCGCGTCAGGAACGGAGATAGCGGTCGCTGCCGCGTCAGGAACAGAGAGAGCGGTCACGGCTGCATCAGGAACAGAGATAGCGGTATCCGCCGCGTCAGGAACGGAGATAACGGTCACCGCCGCGTCAGGAACAGAGAGAGCGGTCACGGCCGCGTCAAGAACAGAGATAGCGGTCGCCGCCGCTTCGGGAACAGAGATAGCGGTCGCCGCCGCTTCGGGAACAGAGATAGCGGTCACCGCCACGTCAGGAACAGAGATAGCAGTCGCCGCCGCATCAGGAACGGAGATAGCGGTCACCGCCGCGTCAGGAACGGAGATAGCGGTCGCCGCTGCATCAGGAACGGAGATAACGGTCACCGCCGCGTCAGGAACAGAGAGAGCGGTCACGGCCGCGTCAAGAACAGAGATAGCGGCCGCCGCCGCTTCGGGAACAGAGATAGCGGTCGCCGCCGCTTCGGGAACAGAGATAGCGGTCACTGCCGCATCAGGAACATCACAAGCGGTCCCCGCCGCTTCAGGACCACCGCAAGCGGTCGCCGCCGCATCAGGAACAGATTGAGCGGACGCCCTCTCTCAAAAAAACGCCTCCGCCCTCGCCATAAAGTAGGGGCGCTCCCGCGCAGCCTCAGCACTATGGGCGTCCATCGCCGCCAAACAGGCGTAGATGGTCTCGAAGCGAGCGCCCGACGCCGCCTCGAAAGACATCTCCCCCGCTGGACCCACTGTAGCTGTCTGCATTCTGTCACGGTTCACGGATGAGGTCAGGGTCCAAAATGCAGGGAAGGGATGTTTAATTAAAACAGAACAAAATCCAACATAAACAAAAGGCCAACACGGCACAACACAACTAGAATTGAAAATCAAAACAGGAAACACGGTCTGGAATCAGGAACAGGGAAACACACGAAGACAATGCAGACAGAATGAGCAGTGAGACATAAGCAGCTTTATAGTCCGGTATCGTGAACAGGTGTGAGTGATGAGTGTAAATGACAACAGGACCAGGTGCAGATGATCAGGGAGGTGCAGTGCAGGGAAGGGAACAGCGACCTCAGGTGGCTGAGGGAACCCACAGCCCAGAGTCATGACAAATTCACTATATGGAGAAAAATCCTCAAAAACCTTAATTTCTTTTCAACTGAAGAAAAAAGACATCTTGGATGACATAGGGGTGAGTAAACTACCAGGAAATTTTCATTCTGGAAGTGAACTTCTCTTTTAAGCCCTCTGCATGCTGGCACTGTTTACTTCCATTGTAAGTGCCTTGCTGTAACCATGCCTTTATTTGACTTGGTAATTGACATTATGCAACAAATGTGTTGTTTGAGCTTAACTTGAATTGATCTTGGAACATTCCTTCATATTGCAAAGAGCTTTGACCCACCTACAGGGGATGAGATGATTTGTGATATAGCAAAAGTTCACATCACAACTGGTTCTGTTTGGTCTGAGGCCGTTTAAGTGTAATGAAACTTGAGAGTGTAGCCTGAAAAAAAATCTGGGATTTCTGAGAACTTCAGCCTAAAAATATAAATAAATGAAATGAATATTAAGTTTTTAGACTGTGAAGAAATAGAAAGGAGGAGAGAGAAAAATTGGGTTGGGGGGAGGGGGGAATATCAGACAGCCTTAAATTGTTTTTTACAAGCCTTTAAATTTTTATGTGAGTGTTTATGAGGCAGATTTTTCTGACTTTGATGCAGTGCCTGAAATAAAATGAAGAAATGAAGAGAGGGAGTTTTTTGTTGTCTCTCAGCTATTTGTCTAAGGTTTGTTCTCTGTATGAGTGTGTGTGTATATATATATATATATATATATATGTGTGTGTGTGTGTGTGTGTGTGTGTGTTCTCACTCTTGTTCAGGTCTTGTCTGTGAGGGCGGCTTTGTGACCTTGGGAAATTTGAGCATCTCTTGGTGCTGCGTACGGAGAATTGAAAATGTCAGAGTCATTCTCTCTCCACCTTGATAAGCCTCTATTAAAAATTGCTCCTGGAATCACCAGCAAGCAGAAAAAGCCAACCTACAGATTGAAGGAGAATGCACAAGCGAAGGCCCTGAGAGTGTAAGTAGCAATTTCCCCGTCAGTGTTGGGTGAGAGTTATTTGATTTTGAGGCCAACAATAAAGGATTCATGTATACAGATTGAGTCGATGTTCTTGAGCTGAGCTGAAGGTTACCTGCGGAGCGTTTGTCTGATTTACACTGCTGTTTGGCAGAAGCGCTGCTCTCCCGGCCACAGTCCGGGACCCTCCCTTCCATATGTCTGGCTCTGGATGGAGAGAGAGAAAAATATAAAGACGCAGAGAGGGAAAGCGGTTCATTAGCATTGCTCTCTGGGCCAGCAGGTGTTCAGTGCAGATGGGCCTGTGAACAGAGTCTTCCACCTCCACGGCCAACCACTCCTGACTAAATGTGTCCAGAGGCCTTCTGACCTCTGACTGCATCCTGTGAGTCCCTCATTTCATTTGAATGTACAGGGGGGTTTGTGTTTGCTCTCCATGTCAGGCCCAGGGTGAGCTTGAATGGGAAGATCATCTGTGATAAATGGTAGATGGCCTGATTGACATTTCTGGTTTTCGCCTTTTTTGTGTGTTTGCTGTTAGTATTTTGTTAAACTAACAGTGAAATATTTGAATATTTGGTAAAATACTGAAGTTTTATTTACTCTGTGTCATGTTTAATATATATATTTTTTTCTTTTCTTGGTGTGTTCATAATTTGATATCCTTTACAAAAAAGTATCCTTTACAGTGCATGCATATATTTTCTTCTACGATTACCATATCTCATTACCATGTTGTTGTTTTTTCCCCACAAATTACTTTTATTAGTTACTAAATGGAATAACTGTCAAGCTGAAAATAGTTAATGTAGTCTTTTGTGCTCACCAAGGCTGCGTGTATTTGCTCAAAGATACAGTAAAAAACAGAAATATTTTGAAAGACTATTACAGTTTGTAATTTATTTTAAGTGTAATATTTTCTTGTGATGGCAAAGCTGAATTTTCAACAGCTATTATTATTAGACTTCAGTGAAAAAATATCTTACTGACCTCAAACTTTTGAATGGTAGTCTATGTCATGTAAAAAAAAAAATATGTAGTGGATAATGTAGTGTAGATGTAGTGGACAATTAATATCCGTGACTGACTGACTCCACTACAGAATGGTGTTTATTTCCTGTTGTGTCCTCGCTGACATTGCTCAGCCTGATAAAGATGTTTCTCCACTAATCCACTAACCGCTTCCAATATGGACTGTTCACAGAGATGAGGCTAAATGCCAGCCAGGCCCTAAAGGGTATCCTCTGTCTAACAGAGGCAGTCTGGACCGCCGAATAAATCATGGCCATAATTACCACATCAGCATACTGCAAATTAGCAGCTGTCATTTGTTAACTGTCTCGCCAACAATGAAACCCCAGCACTCGTGTCAACGTTTCGCCTTTCTGGTTTGCTCCAGGGCCTCAGGAAGTTACTTTCCCAGGCTAAATGGGGGCCATCTCAGTCCAGGACAACAATGACAACAACAAAACATGTCAATGTAAAGAAGAGCAACAGCTTAGAAAGAGAGTTAAAGCATTTGTATTGAGGTCATGTGGTCTGGTTCACAGTTGAATTCCAGTTTATGCCAAAGGTGTCCACTGGGGTTTAGGGCTTTGTTTAGAAAGGTCCAGTTTTTGCACACCAGACTTGGTAAATCATTACTGTATGGACCTTGTTTGTGCACAGGAACATTGTGTCTATTAAAAATGAATGTCTCTATATTTAGTTTTTATAGACCTGCTATTTGCTTTTTTATTTTATTTTGTTTTGTTTTGTTTTAATGCTGTTCCACAAATTTGGTAGTTCTTGACCAAGTCTGACTCTGAGATGCATTTTTTTTTTATTTTTAATCGTAGCTGTGATGGATAGGTTTGCTTTTTCTCTTGCATGTCTCTCAAACATCACTAATGTTCCTACTATGAATCAATAATGGATGTAGCTTGTGTTATTCCCTTTTTTTCTGAAATGGCAAGTCTGTCTTGGTTCATTACCTCATTTTGATATGAAGATAAACAGATGAAGATGGGATAAACAAATCATTAGGATCAATGCATGAAATAAAAATAATCAGTAGTGAAATTAATGTACATAATAATTAAAAAAAAAATAAACACACACTATCTAAAAGAATAAAAACAATCTTTTAAAGCTTCATATCACAGGGGATCACTTTGGTTTTGGTCATTTCAGATAAGCAAGCTTATTGTACTATAAAGCAGACCTAGAACTTAAAACAACCACTCTAGTCCAAAAGTTGCATAAATTGCCACATAAATAAATCCAATCTAATCTCATGACGAAAATGTACCTGTGGGAACTTTTTCACGAGATGCAAAGTACGTACCAATAAGTACATATCACTGCAGTTTCCAACAGAAATGACCACTGAGTGGCTCTATAATATTGTTTGTTTTGGGTTTTTTTTTTCTGCAGAACAGATTGAACAAGTTGTGCTGCATTCCAAATCACCTGAAGCCATACGATATCTTTATGCGAAGAACAGAGTAAATCATAAAGTTTTAATCACTGAAAATTATCCCGCTCCCTTAAAGCACTTACATCTTATTCAAAAAGATACTCCCAAACATTAGCATGATGCATTCGATCACAAGACACACAAGAGCATTTGACATTTCACAACCAAAGCTGATGTATGGCTTCTTCTGGCGGCAATTTTTTTATTTGTGCACAGTCTGCACACAGAATCTGAGGCCCTGTTTACACTAGTGTGTTTTCATTTTAAAAGAGCGTTTTAAAATTAAAACGATCCCTGTCTACACAGGCAGTTTCACTGCAATTCAGAAATGATCTCTGTTCACACTACACAACCAAAAATGTATGTCACATGACTATTTATAATGAGCATGATGTTATTGTTTGCACGGTTGTCAAGAATATGCTAAATTAATGTTTTCAAAGTTTCTATTTTGGTCCATACTCTGAAACGCAACCACAAAGTCCCAAAGTTCTGCGTTTCAAAGCGAATATGCACTAGTGTAAATGTGGCCTGAGCTTCACGCCGGATGGAGACATTTCATGTCACAAATCAATAATTTTGCCTCAGAAGATTTTAATACTTTTTGAATAAATTATGACTGTAGTTGTATCTCTCCAGTATATCTTGTGTTTTATATTGACAAATGTTAGGTTTAGGGGTAGGGGTTGGGTTGGGTTGGGTTGCTTAAACCTAAATGTGTAAATAGTGTAATGTAAATAAAATAGTTTTGACTGTTTACATTTGAAAAATCACACTGAAACATATATGCAATAATGGCAAAATTATTACCCAATATATATTATAATCATGATGATAAAATTCCCAATGCCTTTTGCGTCTGCATATTATGGAAGCCCATTTCCACCACTAAATAAAAAAAGGCTATTGCAAGTTTTTATCTTACAATTCTAACCTTTTTTCTCAGAATTGCATAATACAAACTCCCTAGAATTATGAGATATAAATTTGCAATCACAAGATATAAAGTCAGAATTGCAAGATATAAACTCTTGTGTGTTATAAAGTCATAATCGCAAGATATAAACTCTAACTTTATCAATTCTGACAAATAAAGTCAGAATTGAGAGATAGAAACTGACAATTCTGACTTTTTTCTCAGAATTGTGTGATATAAACTTAATTGCGAGACAAAGTTCAATTTTAAGGTGAAAAAAAGACATTCTCAGAATTTTCAGAAAGCGAGTTTATATCTCACAATCCTGATTTAATATCTCACAGTCAGAAATGTGAGATATAAATGTGTAATTCTGAGAAAAAAGTTACAATTGCAATCGAATTGTACGTTTATATCTTATATCAATTGCGAATTTATATCTTACAATTCTGAGAAAAAAAGTCAGAATTGTAAATTTTGTATCATGGAATTCTCAGGAGTTGCTACATGTAAACTTGCAATTGCAAGAAAAAGTCAGAATTGTGAGATAAAAAAGTCACTTTTTTTATTCAGTGGCAGAAATGGGCTTCCATAGCATATTGACGCCAAAGGTTTCTTAATAATGTTTTATTAACAAAGTTCGGGAGGAGCACATTCAGATAATTAACCTGATTAAACACGAGAGGAGCAAAATCAGTAATCAACCTAATTAACAGGTGTATATATACACTGCAGCCTTACCTCTGTTCCTTGACAGTCTTTCAGCATCCTTCCAGAACCTCTTCTCCACACTTACAACTATTTCTGTTCTAACCTGTAGGGGGGTACTCTGGGATCGAGCCAAAATTCACAGCTCAGAGCCTGTTCCCTCGGACAGCACGCCAAATACTCATAACCTTTACTCTGTTTATTATATGTAAGAGTGAACTTGTGAATTTAAAGTAATGGAGTTCTCTGCATGTTGAAACGTGATGCCAAAGGGTCCTGACTAAGTGTTAATATGTGACGAGTTGGGAGTGAGAAGAACTAGGGGTGTTTCTTTTAGTTTGTTTCTCACACAAATACAGTATATGATTTCAGAAGACTTGTGCATGTGTCATATGGATTAAATGGACTTTTATGATCAAATCCATTATAACTGCATTCAAATAACATCCAGTACAGTCAGGATTTCTCCTGGAATGACATGAGGGTGAGTAGATGATGACAACTTTCATTTTGAGTTTAATTTACTTGTACAGTCTATATGAACACCCAAGTAAAGGTTACAATAAAAAGATTTGTAACAAACCCCAAACAAAGAGATCATTTGGGAACACGCATGACATATTGAGTGCCTCTGACACCACATTAGAGAAATTAACAAATTTCTTCTGTCCTGATGTCTAATAAACAAACCAATTTAGGGCATTGCCAGAGAGACAAACTTCTGCGTTTCGTTTGAAGAGATGGATTAGAAGCGTTCTTTGGTGCCAGCTGCACTATTAAGATCTTAGAGAGTGAAATGACAGATTGTTGACATCAGCCTTACATCTTTAATCAATCAGCAAAAACGGCAAGATGAAGTGTTGTAGACTCTCAGACTGCCTTGAATGGTGCTAGAGGCAAACAGGAACAGACCCAGTCACAGCTGCAGAGATTAGGGCTTAATTAATGCTTTATTTCCATTTTAAAACGGGGTCTTAGCACCGCGCAGGCGTCAGGAACCGCATCGGGTGATCTCTGCCGAATGGGGCGCAGCTAAAGACAAATAAACAAATCTGCGGCGTAGCTTCGCACTTACAGTGTACTGAAAAACAACAGATGCACGTGCGCTCAAACGCTTGAACTACTAGATGCTCGAAGCAACGAGAAACCTTTTTTTCCACATGAAAGCTAAAAGGGTTCCCGAAGCGTAATCAGTCGGTGTTCGGATGGAGTGTGTTTTGAGACCAGGAGCTATTCGCAGTCGTATTGACTCAAGCAGAGCAAGACTCTGTCAAATTAAATACATCATTTGCGTTACGTCAGGCTAAATGCTACACACAGTCCGTAGCGCCGTCCTGTAGCGTGTGTGCGGTGGCGTCAGTGTACTGGAGTTTAGAGTAATGAAGTGATCCTTTCTCTAATGCTTTCCTGTTGCTGCATACCATCGTATTATTGTCCGGGAATGTGCATAAAGGCTCATGAGAATTCTCCGGCAACCCAGCTCTATATTACTTTGAGAAATGATACAATTCTCTGAGTTCAGTGGTAATTGTGAAGATAAGTTTAATACTTCTCTCCCCAGATACACGGTTCAGCCAAGAGATGAAAAGGCCTGAAAATATTAATGAGGGAAGAGGGAGTGAGCCTTGGCTCGCCGGTGCTTTAATGTCCTTATCTGTTTAGCACAGGGGCCGCTCTTTGCAAAGCAGACCTTCCCGAGTATGCAAATATCTCTGCGATTGGACAGGCTGTGAATTGGGCTAACGCTAATTTCATCCCTCAACGTGCACTGCTTAATGTATATTATTAGTGTGTCTGCTGGGAAGACGGGACAGAACGCTATTCTAATTGATGACATGGCAGATGGAGACTTTATTTGAATGTCAAAGTGTTGCTTCGTAAATGTGCTTTTCGTCTGAAAGTGTTTGCTCAGAGTGTGAGAGAGAGGCTGATCTTTCCTCCACTCCTCCCTGCCCACATCCCTTACTGAGTCCTAACTCAGTGTTCAGCTGTGGGGGAATGTCAGTCAGAATGAGGAATAACATGCACCTATATTTATGATGATTTTTTTTTTAAGCATCAGTGGCACAGAGGACAGTCCAGAAAAGATACTTGGAACTTAGTTCTTTTTTGTAGGGAAGTGCGTGGCACAATCTAACACTTTTTGAATTTTTCAGTTTGTGTAAATCCATGTGGGGTTCAGAGTAAAAAAATTTTTATCCACGTTTACACTTGTCTAGTACAAATATATCAAAAGAAAGGAAGTGAAATGTGACAACATGCCCCATAGGTGTGGTACATTGTAATACGTGAGGGGGAAGTTGAACATGACCATATGACAGCTTAAAATGTTATCTGATCTAATGGAAAAAATATAAAAGAAACTAAAACATTTTGTCAATATCATAAAAGTATTAACTTTTTCAAATAAAATAATGGCTCGGATGCCCATTTTCTACAAGTTGATATGATTCTTTAGGGTCTTAATGAGAAGTCTATAACATACTTTGGTTAAAATTTCTCAATGGTAGTGTAAAAAAACACTCTTTTTACCTGGTCAAAATCAGCCCTTTTTAGAGCGGGCTATTCTGTTGCATTTTCCTTTAAATGTTAACGAGCTTTGCTCGCCATGGGAGAACAAGCCGTAATGTTTACTTTAGCCACGTTTAGCTGCAAAACTTGCTAACTAGCACATTATTAAGAAAGGCCATTTGCAAAGATGCATAAAAAAACCCTTATACTCACTTCTGCTGTGGGTGAAGCTGCATTACGAATGATTCACATGAACATAGACACATATGTAGATCGGGATCGGCGCTTTCCTTTCTGCATCTTCAGCGGCTCAGATGTCGGGAGTAAATGACGACTGCTATGTTCATTATTACATCCAACAACAGAACACCTCAATCGCTCAATCTGAGACGTTCTTGTCTTCCCCTGCACCTGAGTCGACTCAATGGCGATTGGAGTCGGACTGTTTCAGCTCGGTGTGGGCGGGTCTAAGGTAAGGCGCTCATGTCAATCAACTATCATGGGAGCGACAAGAAGCTGAGAATGACCTGATTTTAAAAAGGGGATATTACTTTTAAAGATTAAAAAAATACCACTGGTTGGATTTTTATCATTGTAGGGTGGTTGTGTACACAAACTGCCAACACATATTAATGTTCAAACAACATGTAAAAGTGAGTTTTGCATCTGATGACCCCTTTAAGAATGAAAAATCATTGAATTTTTGAGTTTGGCAATGAACACAATGCAACCATGCTTGGGATGGCCCTGATCGCAACACACAGCTATACAGTAAAGTTCAAAACAATGTGGGCAAATAGATGAAACATATTCAGACATTGAGAGACACTTCTCTTTCTCCACACACATTTATTTCATAGAATACAAGACACATAAACAAGTTAAAAATGCTTTACATTTCTAGAAATAATAAGTTACCATGCCCAGCCTGCCACAGCCACATCCAAGTTTCAAACCTAAGCTCAAAAATTCACCAAGAGAAACCACCAATAATCTTTTTAACAAAGACATTTTTCAAGGCGAGACGATCAACTGTGGTCTGCGGTTTGAGTTCACGATATGTGTCAGACACAGTGTGTGTGTGCATGGGTTGTATGTCTCTGGAGGATTGGCTTGCACAGAAAGAGCCAGAGGACGCTTGGACACCATGAGATAGACACGGAGGTGTGAAATGAGAGAGACAGAGCTGGAGTGAATGTGTGCATGTGTCTTTGTCGGAGAATAGGAAGAGGTTGCCCTAGTGCAGTCACCCTTATCATGCTCTGTAGACTAATCCTTTTGTCTGGGGGAAATGAGGTGTGTTTGTTCGCGTACGTGTGTGTGTTTGAGGTAACGAAAAAGCTTTATACCACCTTTGCTGTGTGCTTGATTCAAATGATTATTTCAAGGTAAAGCTTACACTAATGAATGTTATATCAGCATCAGGGAGGCAAGGAAATTTGTTTCATAATGTGACCTATTCGTTACGCACGAATACAAAGAAGCTGCAGCATTGAAAAGGAAGTGTTTACTTTTGATTTACATCTCTCTACGTGCTCTGCTTTCCACTCTAAGGGGTCCTGGCGTGTTGATCTTTATACTTCAGGCTGTGAGAGACGGTGTGTTTGAGACCCCCTTCAGAGGACCTGGTTTTCTCATCCCACTGTGCTTGTACTCCCATGGGGAGTGTGGGAGAGGAGTGTGACTGCGCTCGTCTCAGAGCTGATTGCCGGTAACGACCAGAGATGAGTTGTTCCTTCCACCTCCAAATCACTGCACCCTGACTGTGGGCTTCCACCTGGAAAGTGAGTCATTTGTGCACACATTTGTATGCATAGAGACACACACATCTGTATGCACATGCACACACAAACTCTCAGCTGAGTCTGACAGATGACTTGTAGTTTGGTGCGATTTTGTCACCATATATCACCTCTCACATCATATTCTGCTCATCAAGGTTTGTTGTGAGATTAAAGCCTCGATATGTAAGTTTTTTGATTACAATATCTAAAAACCACTAAAACAGTGTTATATATGTTGCTGATTTTGTATTTAGATTATCCCAGATGTTTCAAATAATGTTTAAATCCAGAGAAATAAGATATTTTAACTGTGAAACATATAGAAAACATGGAAACCCCAAAGACACTTTAATATGTTATGCATTTGATTAGATATGTGAACAGAACTTTCAGTACACTTAAATGTGTCTAGTATGATAAATCAGCAATGCTTTTTACTACATACGGAAGAAGCGAAACTGGTTGACTAGGGCATAATAATTGTGCATCGCGCTTGTCCTTCATTAGCAATTGCTTCAGCGTCCTCGTTTCGCTTCCACAACTTTTAGCTATACCCTGCTTCATACTACAGTGACCGGAATAAGTAGTTAATACATTAGCTCATCCATAGACATGGATTGCATCAGCTCTGGGGATGAAGACTACAACTCTCATGATTCCACACTCAATCACGGCTTCATTAAACTATTTGTTTGTTTTGAATATGCACCCTCTAGCTGTGAAAACTCACATATTATGCCTTTGAATTAGTCACATCTTTAAATACCTTAAACTTAAAAAATCAACCTTACATTTGTATCCTTCAGAAGAATCTACAGAGCAGAAGGTGCTACACACAACCATCAACAGCACAGTGTTTGACAGAATTTGCTTTTTTCATTAGTTCTTATGGTGTGGAGGAGCAATCAACCTAGGCTCATTGTAAAACCATTGTTGCCTGTAGCAACATTTCTCTGATAATGATATTGCATTGCTACTTGCATGTTTCCTATCACATTACAGTACATATGGCAGCATTTTAGAAATTAAATGTCTGGCAAATGCGTTAAAAGGTTTATGCTTGGTTGTGTTTGAAAATACCATACCATCTTATCCTAAATCTAACCGATAGTGTTAAAGGGATCCCCAGGTAAGACTTGTATGGCTTAATATAATGTAAATTATGTCTCATACTGAAATATGTAGCAGAAAAGCCATGAAAGTGTCACGGTACATACATCTGTTGTGTTTTTCTCTGTCTCGTTATCATGTGGTATGTGTGTGTTTGCGTGTGACGTCATGCTCCCCAGCACGCTGCCAATCAGTCCTCCACAGGTGCATCTCATCATCCCCGGCTATATATACTCACCTCGCTTTCATCTCCTCTGTCGATAGTTCATTCTGGATTTGGGTTCGTGTCAGGATTGTTGGTCGTGTCTTCGTCTCGTTGGATGTGTATTTCGTCAGTGTTCTGGATTTACTCACCTTCACGGGATCATCACGCCACATCACCGCAGCCATCAAGCCCCTGTGTCACACCAGCCGAGGGATCTCACCACTTTGCAGTTTGTTCTTTGTTTGTCTCAATAAACGTTCATTGCACTGCATTTGCTTCCTCGTCTCTGTTTGCACCGTCACAGAACTATCGACCATCAATGGAAGCAGCAGGATCTTCACGTCTCACCCTGGAGGAATGTTTGATGTCTTGCATCTCTCGGCTGGAAGCCCAAGAGAAGAGCTCCACGGACACGGGAACGGCCGTCCGAGCTCTTGTGACACAGGTGTCCGACCTGACCCAGCGGATGCAACAAATGCAACTTCCCGCTGCGCCACCCACGCCGCCCATGTCGGCCGCTCCGGTTCCCCTTCCTGGACCATCTGGGGCTGCCCATCTACCGGAGCCCCGCCTTCCCCCACCAGAGCTGTACAGTGGTGAGCCGAACTTCTGCCGAGCTTTCCTCACTAGATGTACGATGCATTTTTCTTTACAGCCCCGCACGTTTCCTAGTGAGGAGAGCAAGGTGGCGTTCGCGCTCACCCTGTTAACGGGGAAGGCAGCCCTTTGGGGCACGGCGGTGTGGGAAAACCAGGATCCGTGTTGTGCCTCGTTCTCGGCACTTACCGCCGAGATGAAAAGGGTGTTTGACCGCGCAGCCACCGGAAGAGAGGCTGCGCGGAGACTAACGGACCTCAAGCAGGGGGAGAGGTCCGTTTCTGATTTTTCCATCGAGTTTCGCACCCTGGCGGCAGAGTGCCGATGGAACGAGGAGGCGCAGTGGGACATGTTCCTGCATGGGCTGGCTGACCGCGTCCAACGGGAAATCTACGCCCTGGATCTGCCCGCAGACCTCAACGCCCTCATCGACCTGGCACTGCGGGTGGACGCTCGACTCTCCCGAGCCGAGCGGCGGTGGTTACCCGCTCGGTTCCCCCCTGGGGAGGGACTCTCACCTCGAGCCAGCGGCAGTGACGCGGTCAGTCCCTTCGACGATCACGAGCCTATGCAGGTGGGTCGGGCTCGGCTTACTCGGGAGGAGAGGGAGAGGCGGAGATCCCGCGGATTGTGTATGTACTGTGGGGCAGCTGGGCACTTTGCTGCCAGCTGTCCGGTAAAAGGGCAGGCCCGGCAGTAAATGTGAGGCTACTGTCGGGTGGGATCTCCGCTACCAAGCCCTCGTCTAGACCCTCCTCCACCCTCCTTCCGGTTAGGCTTGCATGGCATCTTCACGACATCCGTTGCACTGCACTACTGGATTCGGGGGCGGAAGGTAATTTTATGGATTTTTCGTTTGCTGTTCTTCACCATGTTCCACTTCTTCCCCTCAGTAGTACCATCGCCGTCCACGCCCTCAACGGTCAGACTCTTCCCACCATCACCACCATATCTGAACCTGTTACTCTCACGGTGTCAGGCAATCACCGTGAGAGTATTTCCTTTTACATACTGGACTCCCCTCATGCACCCGTTGTTTTAGGTCACCCTTGGCTCATCAAACACAACCCCAGGATTGATTGGCAGCTTAAGTCTGTGTCTGAGTGGAGCATTAAGTGTCATGAGTCCTGTCTTGTGTCTGCTTGTTCGTCTGTTTCTGGTGTTGTGTTGCAGGAAAAGACGACAGATCTGTGTAACGTGCCCGCGGAGTACCTCGACCTGAAGGAAGTGTTCAGTAAGTCTAGGGCTGATTCTCTCCCTCCTCATCGTCCCTATGACTGTGCTATAGATTTACTGCCAGGTACGTCTCCGCCTAAGGGCAAATTATATTCACTTTCTACTCCTGAAAGAGAGGCTATGGAGAAATACATTTCTGATTCTCTAGCAGCCGGGTTCATTCGACCCTCCTCTTCTCCAGCGGGGGCGGGGTTCTTTTTTGTGGGGAAGAAAGACGGATCTCTGCGACCTTGTATTGATTACCGGGGGTTGAATAATATCACGGTAAAGAATACCTATCCTTTGCCGTTGATATCTTCAGCCTTCGAGAGGTTGCAGGGAGCGTCAGTCTTCACTAAATTGGACTTAAGAAACGCTTATCATTTGGTTCGCATCAGGAGGGGAGATGAGTGGAAGACCGCCTTTAATACCCCCAGGGGGCACTTTGAGTACTTGGTCATGCCCTTCGGCTTGTCCAACTCCCCAGGGGTCTTTCAGGCACTCGTCAATGATGTGCTGCGAGACATGGTCGATCAATTCATTTATGTCTACCTGGACGACATATTGATTTTTTCCTCTTCTCTCCAGGAACATGTGCAGCACGTCAGGCGAGTGCTCCAAAGGCTGTTAGAGAATGGGCTTTTTGTCAAGGCGGAGAAATGCGACTTTCATGCACAGTCTGTTCCTTTTCTAGGGTACATCTTGTCGGCTGAGGGAGTTCGTGTGGATCCAGCGAAGGTTCAGGCTGTGGTAGATTGGCCAACTCCAGATTCCCGTAAGGCCCTACAGAGGTTTCTGGGGTTTGCCAATTTTTACCGACGGTTCGTCCGCAATTACAGCCAACTAGCCGCACCTCTGACAGCCTTAACCTCCCCCAGAACGACGTTCAGGTGGTCTGACGCAGCCGAGGCTGCGTTCTCCAAACTGAAAAGCCGTTTTGTTTCGGCTCCCATCCTGGTGACCCCTGATCCTTCACGTCAGTTCGTGGTGGAGGTTGACGCATCAGAGGTGGGGGTAGGTGCGGTTCTCTCACAGCGTTCGACCACAGACGACAAGATGCATCCTTGCGCGTTTTATTCACATCGTCTGTCACCTGCGGAATCAAATTACGATATTGGTAACCGGGAGTTGTTGGCAGTCAAGTTGGCCTTAGAGGAATGGCGTCATTGGCTAGAAGGGTCGGGGGTACCCTTTATTGTATGGACCGATCACAAGAACCTCGAATATATCAAAACTGCTAAAAGATTGAACTCTAGGCAGGCTCGGTGGGCACTTTTTTTCGGACGTTTTGACTTTACTCTCTCGTTCCGCCCGGGTTCCAAAAATATCAAACCCGACTCTTTGTCACGCATTTTTGACCACGCCGATCGCCCGTCTACTCCCGAGAGTATTTTTCCTGAGACGCTTATCGTTTCAACTCTCATTTGGGAGGTCGAAACGAAGGTTAAAACAGCCTTAGAAGGGGTAACGCCTCCGGACGCTTGCCCACCGAACCGTTTATTTGTGCCAGAGGAATTACGGTCTGAGGTTATTCAATGGGGCCATTGCTCTAACGTAGCGTGTCATCCAGGAGTTAATCGTACCATACGTTTGGTCAAGCAACGGTTTTGGTGGCCTCTTATGGCTCGTGACGTTCGCAGTTTTGTTTTGGCTTGTTCAGTTTGTGCCACTGGTAAGACTTCTAACAGACCTCCAGATGGGCTCCTTCAACCGCTGCCGGTCCCTTCGAGACCCTGGTCCCACATCGCTCTAGATTTTGTTACCGCCCTCCCGCCCTCCCAGGGCAACACGGTAGTTTTGACCGTGGTGGACCGGTTCTCGAAGGCGGCCCATTTTATTCCCTTGCCCAAATTACCTTCAGCCAAGGAGACAGCGGTAGCTGTCATTGACCACGTCTTTCGGATACATGGCCTCCCGACGGACGTGGTCTCTGACAGGGGACCCCAATTTGTATCCAAATTTTGGAAAGAGTTTTGTAAATTACTGGGGGCCACTGTTAGTCTCTCTTCGGGGTTCCATCCTCAAAGCAATGGTCAAACTGAGAGAGCCAACCAAGATTTGGAGAGAACGTTGCGATGTATGGTCACTAGAAACCCTTCCTCCTGGAGCCAACAACTCTCGATGGTGGAGTACGCCCACAATTCGTTACCAGTATCATCTACGGGCCTATCCCCATTTGAAGGTAGTATAGGGTACCAGCCACCAGTTTTTTCCAGTCTGGAATCCGAAGTCGCGGTCCCCTCTGCCCACGCCTTTGTCCAGAGGTGTCATCGCACTTGGACTAGAGCCCGTGAGACTCTGCTCCAAGTGAGAGAGCGCACCAAGGCTAAAGCCGATCGCCACCGGTCTAAGCCTCCCGTATACGTCGTCGGTTCCAAAGTGTGGCTTTCTACTAAGAACATTCCTCTGCGTTCCGTTTCGAATAAACTTGCTCCTAAATTTATTGGCCCGTTTGCTGTCACCAAAATCATTAGTCCGGTGGCAGTCCGCCTCAAACTTCCTCCAGTGTACAGGAGAATTCATCCCGTGTTTCATGTCTCCAAAATTAAACCGTTTTTTTTTGCACGTATTAATCCGCCTGCCCCGGTTCCTCCACCGCCGCGACTCGTAGATGGGGAACCCACTTATTCGGTTAATCGCATTCTGGACTCGAGACGGAGGGGGCGCGGATTCCAGTACTTGGTGGACTGGGAAGGTTACGGTCCGGAGGAGAGAAGTTGGGTGCCTGCCAGAGACATCCTGGATCACTCTCTTATTGATGAATTTAATCAACAGGTGCAGGAGGCTGGGAACGTCAGGGGACGTTCTTAGGAGAGGGGGTACTGTCACGGTACATACATCTGTTGTGTTTTTCTCTGTCTCGTTATCATGTGGTATGTGTGTGTTTGCGTGTGACGTCATGCTCCCCAGCACGCTGCCAATCAGTCCTCCACAGGTGCATCTCATCATCCCCGGCTATATATACTCACCTCGCTTTCATCTCCTCTGTCGATAGTTCATTCTGGATTTGGGTTCGTGTCAGGATTGTTGGTCGTGTCTTCGTCTCGTTGGATGTGTATTTCGTCAGTGTTCTGGATTTACTCACCTTCACGGGATCATCACGCCACATCACCGCAGCCATCAAGCCCCTGTGTCACACCAGCCGAGGGATCTCACCACTTTGCAGTTTGTTCTTTGTTTGTCTCAATAAACGTTCATTGCACTGCATTTGCTTCCTCGTCTCTGTTTGCACCGTCACAGAAAGATTTACATTATTTAAAAATCCACATTGTTTTATACATATTTTGGACTATGGGGGGCACCATTATTTCGATTATGTAAAATGGTTGCACTCGGTTGCTATTTTTACCACAAGACATCTTGGAAAATAAAATACTGATACTATGAGCACAGCTACTGAAAGATCTTATAGGTGTCGATTGATATAAGTGTACTTAAACCAAATGCCGTAATATTGATTTTTCCCCACAAGGAGTCTAAATGTCTCTTGATATCGAGTGAAATCCACGCTGAGAAACTCCTTCAGTAGCTACGGTGTCATGACAAGCATCTGCATGTTTACATTCTGCCAGGATGGCATCTAGCATTTCTTGTCTCTGCCTTTTGGGAGCTCTTTCAGTAGCTGTGGTCTACTAAAATCCTCAAAGGCATCAGGGCTGGAGTGGAGAGAACACAGACACAGGTCTTTAGGACGTTTTATTCATCCAAAGGCATCTTCCCATTCTTTTCTCCTCTACTTATCGCTAGGAACGCAGTGAAGACTTACATCATTTCTCTTGTTGTCCTTAAGGCTTGTGCACACCGGGACATTTGTCACACACAATTATCACCTCATGACTAAACAAAGGACTGGAATGTGTGTGTGCACTGGCGCACAGAGCGACAAGTGTAAAATTATTTTTCTCACTCATCGCATTTTTTTTCTTTTTTTGGTTTGACGTGCCATGTTAAAAACTGGCTGACCAATGAGATTGGTTGCTTTTGTTCACATGCCTAGAGCTGCTGAAGTTACAGTAAAACAGAAATTGGTGGCACTCAAGCACAAAACAGTGTTGCCGAGCACACATTGATACCTAACTACGAAGAGGAAGTAAGTAGACGAAGAAGATGCATCAAGGCAAGATAAATGTAGAGCTGCTGGTTTCATTAGTGTCTGAACACAAAGAGCTTTATGACAAACACGACAGTGACTACAAAAATCTCGATAAGTGGGAGTTGTAATTTTAAGCGCCATCTAATGTCATTGAGTGAATTTGCACGTTCACTCGGTTCATCGCCAGTGCTAGCTTGGGTATAAATACAAAAACACGTCGAAAAACGTCCAAAAAAAACACTTGTGATAAGCGCATGTGATATTCATCCTAGTGTGCACGAGGCTTCAGATTGAAAATTACAATCAAAAACCGCACAATGTGGCATCGTATTAGTGTTTTTTCTAGTTGTGTTGTGGTAAACATAGCAACAGGTAAAGCCAGTAGCTCACCGAGTGCAACCATTTTACGTCAACAAAATAATGGTCAAGTGCAATGCTGTACCAGGTGTGTTACAGAGCAAGTTTACTACAGTATGATACAAAAGCTGTACATATGGAACTGATTATGTGATGCAGACATCAAAATATATTAGTTTACAAATCATAAACTATTTACAGAGTTACAACTCTGTAATCATAATTTGTGTGAAAAGGAATAAAAGTTGTTAATATTCTACTGCCATTAGTGTTTATTTTAGCTAGAAATCCCAATGAATTGAATGTATAGGTACATTTTTGGAAAAATGTAGGAAAAAAGATTAATGTTTTTGAGCCTTTGTTGCGAGCAATTTCTATCCTGCTTCCTCCATGTTCTGGAACAATTTAGTTTATGAACACTGAATAGATGTTGTTGTTAATATACAGTAGATGTGGATGTTTGTGTGTTCATGTATTTGAATGTAAGTTGCAGGAGTATAGAAGTAACCATTCTACACTCACCACAAAGTTTTGTCCTTTTATGTTTTCATCAAACAATAAACCCTGTTATCTCAAAAGATCAAGGCGAATTTGATTCTTCATGATGTGACCTCTTTAAGGACAGCTGCCCAGAGATTCAACCCTAGTTTCTCTGATAAAAAACACATTTCCCATGATGCCTTTAGGTGGGAACACATCTCTACATTATTATCAAAGCTAGGCTCTGGGGCACTGGGTCGAAATACAGTTAAGATGCACAAAGTAATTAAATCCTCTGGCATTGCTGCTAATAACAGACTCTTTTTGTTCTCTGACTTTTTAGTGTTTCCGTGCTCAGTAATAACTTAAAATGAACGTGTATATTGGGCTAAAAGATATTTCCTGCTGCTTTGATCCATTCATATTATCAACAGTTTTGTATCCATAGTATATCTTTAAGTACAACTATACTGCATTTATAGACATATACTATATACTATGATAGAGATATTTTAGTTGCACTGGGATCATTTTGTACAACCTGACAAGCGGCAATTGAAAAGGACAGGAAAAATTGTTTTAAGGCAACTCAAGGACAAAATAGAGCCCGGACTGGACCATAGCTTCTGTTATTATGAGGAAAAGCAACAACTCTGCATTTATCTCTGCAGCTGTTGCTCAGTTTGTCTCCAGGCTGCAGTAATAGTGCAGGATTGATATGACTAGATTTGAGTGGAAACAGTTGAGTTGTGTGGTTGTGTTTTATATGTGCCTGAGTGGGAAACATTGCAACTCTGAGATCAGTGTAGTCTATGTGTTAGGCCTCAAATCACTCACATGGGCGAAATGAAGGGGCTTTGCAGGAAGACTGGGTGTCAGGTTGTATTTGTGTTCAGTTCTTCCAAAAGGACATCTGTTTGAATTTGTGTGTAATGGAAAAAATCTTCTTCTGAATCCTTCAGAGAGATCTTTTATTTACCAGTTTTTGAGCTCCTGTTTGTGCAGATAGTCAAATGAGGAAGAAGAAATAGCCCACCTTCTGCTACGATTTTACTGATTTAACACTGCTGAAGCCAGTGTTTGGCTGGCTGCGGAATACTGCACACTGTATTACATCACCTGAAGGTGATGATAAAGGTGAAATCATTTGCATGTATTTGGGTTTCATGGAATCAATCTTTTGTTTCATGTTTTTGTAAGATTAAATTGTTTTCTGCCTGCACACATAAAACGGCATGAAGAACATAAGCAGCTCTTTGGTGTTTTGTCTGATCAGATGTGCCCTCAGTTGCTCATTACTGTTTTTTTTTTTTTTTTTTTTTCTTGTCATGAACACAACAAGATGAATATTGCAATGCGATCAGGCATAGAGATATTACATGACCAGCCTGGATTTAGCCTTCCTGTTTGGTCAATAGATGTATTTGAGGCAGATGCTTTAGTGTATTAGATGTTTTCTTTTTAAATGTTGATTTGACTGGTGAAAAGGGCAAAAATTATTATCCTTTTCGGTTAGAATCACCATGTGCGGTGGCTGCAACACTGCCTCTCAGTGCTAACAGGGACCATCTGAAGTGAGATGCAAGTCAGAGACTATGTGTACAGTTTGTTTTTCTTCAAAGGACATTTCTGTACATTTACACAGAGAATTTAAAATGTATAGGGAAGCATAATTGCAAATGTAGATGTTAACAAAATAAAAACCTGTAGGCAGTGCTGCATTTACTACAGATATACATTATATGATATATATCTCTACTGTATTTGCCACTAACCACAGACACAACTAACTTTGTAATTCATTTGTAGATGGCCTGGTGCATTCTTATGTCAACAAGTGTCACACAATAGAGTGTTTTCACAACACGTCATTAATCGGCCATATTGGCAGCACAAACGTAAACAATGCCACTGAACCGATTGGAACTCGCAAATTTAACTGATTATTGCTGCTGAAAATGGTCAGTTATTGTCATGTTTTGGGCTGTACTAATCGGTTGGACCAGGAAAAACATTTGGAGTATTATAGACTGCCAAAAGTTATAACAAATCAAGAAGAAGAGTGCAAAAAACTGAGGAACAAAAGGCTTTTGTGGTTGGCCAAACTGAACCAGGGTATGAGTCTTGACAACATTCGTGTTTGTTTTTTTCTGGTCAGGTAGGTGAAATATTAGGCTAATATCTTAATTAAAACTGCTTGTACATATATTTACCACCTATTAACTTTGTCAAAATATTGTGCCATTTTCTGCTTACTAAGTCCTTCTCTACAAGATTTAGCAGCTTCCACACATTTTTTCCATGGTTTAGACACCATCAATTAGCAGAACAATGTAGTTGTTTATATCCGGGTATCTCCAATATGGCCACGCATCTAGGTAACTGACCAAACCGTGACATAAGTGCTCAGATGTTCCCACTTCCTACACAGTCTGGAACACGACATTATTTGCTCATTTTTATTTATGTGTCCACGTATGTGCATCCCTGCCTATAACGCCCTTGGTAACACTTGGTTGTTCATTGGTCCCTTGTTGGTTCTGAAATGAAAGCTCTAGCATTAAGTTCTGCCAGGAAGACTTAATTGTTACGTCACTCAATTTTTATCTATCCAATCACATTCCAACACTTGTGGTATAAAAGATCGGTACTTACTCATGTTTGAGTTCGCAGATGCTGACGCTTCAATTCACCACCATCCTCCCCACCTCCTCCAAACTGAATCCTTCCCTCCATCCTCCTCACCACCAAAACCAGGATGGTCCCTTCCATACCTCACGGGGGTCGGCTGCGCCCCTGCCTTGATCTTCAGGCAGGATATGCAGAGTCCGGACCCTCAGATTGCGAGCTACGGACGGGGCCTACGCCAAAGAACTTTATTGCTTGCTGGGTTGCTAATAAATGGATAATTGTCACAGTATTCATTCTCCTGAGTCTTTCTGGTAGAACAGTTAAACTAAGCACTGTTCTTCATTAAGAACAGAACAGAAAGTTTTCCAGTATCTTTTGCATATTTGAACCCTTTCCAGCAGTGACTGTATGATTTTGAGAGCCATCTTTTAACACTGAGGACAACTGAGGGACTCAAACACAACTATTAAAAAAGGTTTAAACATTCACTGATGCTTCAGAAGGAAACATGATGCGTTAAGAGCCAGGGGGTGAAAACTTTTTGAGTTTGAAGATCAAGGTAAATTGTACTTAATTAGTCATAGGAAACATGCAAGTATCTTGTGTTGCTTCCGAAGGGCCGTACTAAATGGGAAATATATATATTTTTTAACAAAATAAGAAAAATTTGGAAATCTTCATCCTGTTCAAAAGTTTTCACCCCCAGCTCTTACTGCATCATGTCCCTTAATTGTCCTCAGTGTGAAAAGATGGCTCTCAAAATCATACAGTCACTGCTGGAAAGGGCTCAAATATAAAAAAGATGCTGGAAAATTGAAGACTTTGAATTGAAGAATCTGCATGATCTGGAGTTTTTTTCAGTGCTAAGTATAACTGTTCAGAACAAACAAGGGACTCATGAACAACCATCACAAAACAAAACAAACAGTGACCAGGTAACCACACACAATGTTAAGAACCAAGGGTTCTCAAACTTTTGAAGGTGGTTATTTTAATAATTTCAATAATTTTAATGTTCTGCATTACTGTATGTGTTGTTTTTGTTTTCTTTTTCTCTTCTTTAGAAGATAACAGCGCTTAAATATCCTTTCTAAAAGCTTTATGAGGTACAAATAGTCTTCACTTTAGATGAGCTTACAACAGTTAATTGACAACTACTAAATGTTTTATAACTACCTGAAGTAATCATGAATTACAGTAGGAATAAGTGTTAATAAAGTGTTTATTAACACACTATTGTATGTTTTTTTTTAAATAATATGTATAAATGCACATTTAAATAGTGTTTTAATCATTTACTTACACTTTCTAAATGATCTTCTGATGACAACTAAATAACCAGTTTGTAAATGATGTAATACTTAATTTAGAAATTATAAATTAATCATTAATAATGTATGAAAACACAATTATTAAACACATTATAGATATGCTTAAAAATCAAGAACAAAGCATTTTTAGCTGCATTTATAAACTGCTTACTACTGTCTATTAATGTAGAGATAATGATTTATAAATGATGAAATGACTATTTACTAATATTTAACTAATGGTTCATAGTGTGCAGTTAAAACAAATAATGCAATTAAATCTGATTCCTTAAATCAGATTGCCTGTTTAAACAGAACTCACAAAGCTATTTTATATTGCACACCACGTTTAAGAACCTGTTAGTTTAGTGTTAATTTGAATACATTTAAAGCTTTTGGATATACATGATCACTTTCTTAATAGCTGTCTGTGGTAAAGTGCTTTGATTTTGGTTATGCAGATCAGGAACCTCTGGCCTGTTGCAGAAAACTATTGACTTTGTGTTCTTGCTGACATAGTTACTTATGTTTGCTGTAGTTAAGCTCCTTGGCCAGTTTCATTAGAAGTTTAAAAAAGAGCTGTGTCCCCCGAGTGGACATGCTGATGTGTTTAATATCTCACTTGGCAGTGAACCAAATAGCTTTTTGGAACAACAAACACTAGTCTTTGAAGAAACACTAATTACCTGACGTTTTTGGTCAATCAGATGGGTTTAATTCTAGCTACTGTGATATTTTAATTGCACCGCACAATCTAATTGTGATTAGATTGCCATGTAATCCAGTTCACCCTACCTAATATAAAAATAAAAGGAGGATGTGACACAGAAAGCAATGTTTTAAGTGAAAGCAGATTTTAAAAAGCATGAATACATTTTTTGGAACTTGCGCACTTAAGCCAGTTTTGCTGGTGGGCGTATTAGGATGCTGTTTTTCTCATTAATTTTTATGGTATTAAAAAGTACAAGCTTAACTGACAACATTTGTAGTTAATATTTATTATTATACATTTATTTATCCTTTTATGTTTAATTGAGGCATGCACAATGGCCAGTGCATAAACATTAAAATACTGATTGTTACAATAGTACTTTACATAAACCTTGAAGAATCTGCAAAATGTTAATTATTTTACCAAAATAAGAGGGATCATACAAAATGCATGTTGTTTTTTATTTACTGTAGTACTGACCTAAATAAGATATTACACATAAAATACATTTACTTATAGTCCACAAGAAAATATTATAATTGAATTTATAAAAATAACTCAATTCTAAAGATTACACCCCCTTGATTCTTAATACTGTGTTGTTACCTGAATGATCTGCAGCTGTTTTTTTTTGTTTTTTTAGTTTAGTGATAGTTGTCCATAAATATCTTGTTTGTCCTGAACAGTTAAACTGCCTGCTGTTCTTCAGAAAAATCCTTTAGGTTCCACAAATTCTTTGGATTTCAGCATTTTTGTGTAAACTACATACAGTAGTCACCACTAATAAGCTACTAAATATATTGTAGTAGCCTACATTTTTTTTGTACAGCTGCTTTGCGCTATACAAATAAACTTGAATTGAATTGAATTGAATTAAATAAACCTGTTCTAACAATGACTATATGATTTTGAGATTCATATTTCACTCTAAGGACAATATAAGGGACTCATATGCAATTATTATAGAAGGTTCAAATGCTCACTGATGCTTCAGAAGGACATACAATGCCTTAAGATCTGGGGGGTATTAAATGTAAAAAAAATATGATTTTTAGGCAAAATAAGAAACTTAATCTTATTTCAAATCATACAGTCATTGTTGGAAAGGGTTCAAATACACAAAAATGCTGACAAACCAAAGAATTTGTGGGACCTGAAGGATTTTTCTTAAGAACAGCAGGCACTATATGTAAACATATTTTATGTGAAATATCTTATTCAGGTCTGTTCTAAATAAAAAATAACTTGCATTTAGTTTGATCCCTCTTAATTTGGTAAAATAATTAACATTTCGCAGATTATGCATGGTGTATGTCCACTTTTGACCTCAACTGTATATTCACATTAACATGTTAGAAAAAAGTCACATACTAACCTTTCCTGTGTATATCTAATTTTACAATTTCATTACCATGACAACACAATGGCTAAGACCAAAATAACTGTAAAATGATAAAGTGATGACAAACGACAGCTGTAGCACTTTTAAAAGAAGTATTAATGTAAGTGTTTTTATAAAAATTAAAAGCATCTGCTTTTCTGCTTTTAAATCCTCCAAATATTGGCCTCATTTACTTTGTAAGTTTGTCGCTGAGCTTAGCTTTTGCATGAACAATTCACCATATTTTCACCTCTCATGTGGGGGAAAACACACTGAGCTTCTGTTGTTCCTGTCATTATGGAAGTTCGGTTTTATTTGGGTCAGAGTGTTATGTAATGTGATTTGTCTGACTTACAAAAATGCCTCATTTTAATTGTAAAAAGTATCCATTTGTGTGCCGGTGTATGTAGAGCACTGTAAATCTAGTCTTTAATATGTTGTAGGCTATTGAAATTTTATAAAGTAATCTGAAATTACAATTTTTCTGATGTCATTTTGCATTAAGAAGCTTTTTAAAATCATTAGTAGTGAAATAGAAATGCACCCACTGGGCCTTTTTCTGGAGAATGAGAATTGTAGTTAACCAGAGCATCAAACGCAGCAAGATATCGAAGGTTATAGATCATTTAGTTGTGCATTAGCGCACACTGCCTTATTTAACTGTGAATCTCCTCTGATGTAAGACCTTCTGATTTGATCCATATAGAGCCATCAGTGAATCACCTGGTGCTGGTATTAAAGGAGGGAGTTTGCTGCTAAACTCATTAATATATGCTATGGAAACAAAGGTGCTGGAGAGTGTGTTCTCCTCAACGCGCTGCAGGGAGGCAGTATGGGTGCACAGGGCCAATCTGAGCCTCAGACAGGATGAGTAATGAAGCGATGTCTTCTGTGCATGTGCTCCACATGTTCTGGAATATTCCTCACTTGTGTGTAAGTGCAAAAGTGCAAATCACAATGTGTCTGTGTGTGATTGATCATGGCAGAAGGTGGGAACTACGTCTTGTATGCTTCCCTCTGATCTTTTGTCCTGATCTTTTTGTAGTTGTATTTTCTGTATATCTTTTCAAAAAGCACTATGTGTGTGTACAGTTTGTAATTAATTTCTCTCCAACTTCAAAGCGCTACATATGGGCTTGCTTGTCCATGGAGATTCAGGAAGTGTTGTCGGAGGAGGGTCAGAGTAGCGCACAAACACAACAACCGCAAGTACACACATACGCGCCAATACTATATTTACATCCTCAGCACTGGGTTTATGTAACCACTCACCATGATCGTGCATTGAAGGAAAGGCCTAGGTTTTCACAGGGTTTTAGAAGCAGTGGATGCTACCATAATGAACATGAAAATCCATTGAAATCTGTTTACTTTTCTTTCACAGCCCTCTTGTGTTTAAGGGCAATGTTCTTGTGTTATGTTCTTGGAGAGTGCATCAGATTTCTGTCCTGTCTCTGTTGGTCTGAGCACATAATTCAATATCCTGGTGTCTGGACTGCCTCCTATCGCTATCACATCTCAGTTTAGGTGCAATAGAAGATAGTAGATCATAACTGCACTCTCCAATTTATAGGAACGGAATTCTGTTAATACTAGGGCTGTCTGTTGGTTTTAATTTTTAATCAGATTAATTAGAAGATATGCTGCTTTATTAACTGCAATTAATCATTTATCTATATTTACTGAGAAAAGCTGCCAAAGCAAGATACTTCAAAGACCTACATTAAACTGCATTATTGTATAAAATGACAGCATTTAAAGGAAGCTAAGCTTATTAAAACTGTCAGAATTTTATTAAATTAACTTATGTCTAAATTTAAGCAATGCAGCTTGAAAATGCTATTGGTCTAAATATTAAGATTTGTTCAAAGATTGTGTAATATTGCTCAGTGTTCGACGAACAATGAAAAGTAAATATAATAAATATAATATAGTAGTGTACAATAAAATGTACACTACTAGTTAAAAGCATGTTCTAAATAGTTTTTTTCCTCCAAAGAAATTAATACTTTTAAAAAAATATTAAGCAGCACAACTCTTTTTACCATGATAATAAATGTTACTTGTAAATAGGAATTTGATATTTAAAATTTTAATAATATGTCAAAACATTACTGTTTTAGTGTATGTTTTATCAAATAAATGAAGCCTTGGTGAGCTTTAAAGTAATGGTTCACAAAAAAAGAACATTCTGTTATTAATAACTTACCCTCATGACGTTCCAGACCTGTAAGACCTTCAGTCGTCTTAGAAACACAAATGAATATTTTTTGATGAAATCCTAGAGCTTTCTAAGCCTACATTAATAGCAAGGGTCCTACCACATTCAAAGTCATCGACAAAATAGTCCAGTAGTCCATGTGACATCAATGGTTCAATTGTACATTTATGAAGCTACGAGAATACATTTTGTGCGCAAAACAAACTAAAATAATAACTCTTGGATTTAATCAAAAATATCTTAATTTATGTTCCAAAGATGAACAAAGGTCTTACGGGTTTGGAACGACGTGACGGTGAGTAATTAATGACAGAATTTTCATTTTTGAGTGAACTATCCCTTTAAACAGAAATGAGAGAATGCAAATCAAGCTTAAATTAGCATATTAAATGACCACCCTAGTGGTACAATCAGTTTTGATTCTAATTGCAATACTTAGCTTATTTCACGAGTATTCTGCAATATATAGCATATGTTGGTCCTCCTTTAGAGATAAATTAATTGATTCTGAGCGGTAAACAACTGAAGTTTTCTATGGTAATATGTATTAATGAAGTCCCAGTCTTCAAAGACAAGTGGATAGTGAAATTTTGCGCACATCTAAGCTGTAATGAGTAACACGAAGTAGCAGAATCTATTCATTAGAGTCCGACAAAGAGAAAAGCCAGTGAAACTGCAGTAAAACAATGGTATAATGAAGCTTCATCTGTGTGAAATTAACAAGATAGGCAAAAATGCATTTTTCTAAAAAAAAAAAAAAAAAAGTCTCTCTCTCTCTCTCTCTCTCTCTCTCTCTCTCTCCCTATTTATGTCTATATTAGTCCTGTGGTGTATGTGCCTGTGGTGTTTCCTGGCAGGAAATATTTGTCATTCATACATCAGAGGAAGTTTAGTCATCATAAAACAGATCACAGGTGTAAATGGGTAAAACTGCATGTCAAATGAACAATGTACATTCCTGAGAGATGATTTCTGACCTGCTGTTAAGGAATCCTAAAAAAGTTGAGGAGAAGATAAAGTTTTGTCCACATTTTTTATTCTTCTCCACAATCTCATTCCATATAATGTAAGGCAGTGGAGCTGGATGATGTCAAGTATATTTACATATGGACAGGAGTATTGAGTGTTTATATTAGTGTCGCTGTGTGGAGATTAATATGCCAATAAATGTGCCTTCTGTTCAGTTCTGTTGTGCTACGTCTAGCTGTTTTAAAACACAAGGAGGCAATCTGTGCCAAGGAACCCTAAGAAATCAGTGCCCAGGGCATGATGCATCATAATCTGTTCTTCAGTATAGGTTCCTATAGTTGAAGAATTCTCATGACAAAAACGTACCTTTCGCAAGACGCAAAATACATACCAGTAAGTACATACCACTGCAGTTTCCAACAGAAATGAACAGTAGAGGCGGTAAAACAGCGAGCACTTGTAATCGTTTAATACAGTTATGATTACAGCTCCATATGTTTCGCTTTCCGGTGTTGACGCCAGATTACTACCCCCCTAGTATATGTAGGTTTAGGGTTAGGTGTGGGGGACGGGTTAGGATCATGTAGGGATTTCAACGAGAGGGGGTAATAATTTGGCAGGAGGTCGAAAATAGACACAACACTGGATGTAACAAGCTTGCTTGGTAGCTCAGCCAGCACAGAATTGGACTTAGATGCGGACTCCTTGGGTACGAATCCCGTGAAAAACATGACTCACGATGAAATAGCTAAAAGATGAGAGATCGAAAAAGAAGCTAAAACGGCATGCTTGCGATTGTGTTTTTACATCACATTTGCTTTTGTTCATATTATTGGGTAAGTTTAGGTGTAGTGCAGATGGTACTTTTTTTTAAAACGTCCAGGGCATTAGAGTTATATTGCCAAGTCAGAACTGCGGTGACATGCACAAAACCAACGTTGCATTAAATGTACCATATGTGCATTCATCTATTCCGGGGGAAAAAAAACTAACACTCTTTTGGTTCCACTCAGTGGAAATTTCCACAGGTGATTTTGTCATGAGATCAGGTTGAAATCGGATGTGTAGTGAAGATATAAATGGTGACAGTTTGCATGTTTAATTTTTTTTTTTATTATTATTTTTAAAGGGGTCATATGATGCAATTTTCGTGTTTTCCTTTGTCTTTGGAAGGTTACAAGCTATTTGTGCATATATAAGATTTGTTAATTTAAACCCAAAGAGATATTCTTTATAAATATTAAGACTCAGCCATGCCTTCCTAAAACGGCTGATTTAAAGACGTCCCCACGTCTACATCACGCTGTGGCAAGATTTGCATAACACCGCCCCCAATGTATACACAAAGAAAGACGGTGTAACTTTTATTCTGGCTGTAGTATTGTTGCAGCCGCCACCATGTTGTGGAGACGCTGTGTGTTTTGTTGCAAAAGTATTTTGTTTGGCCTTCCAAAAAAAAAAAAAAAAATCAGTAGTTAAGTTATATTTACAACACTGTTCCAGAACAGTACAATGCAAATATTCAAGTGTGTGGAGCACATTTTATGAAGAAATGTTTCCTGAACCTGGGAGAGTAGCCTAAAATTCCAGCTGTGCACAAAGGCTGTTTCTATAAAGTGGGGCAATTCCAACTTTGCAAGGATAGTCTGGCACTTGTGACTCACAGCCTGAAAATATGTTTTCATATTTAAAGAATTTGCTAGGGGATATATATTATAATCAGTAATTGTGTCCTCACTGCATGCAACAAATGGCTAATTTATAATGATTTAATTGTTTTTGTCTCATCGCGCTGGGACACGGAGGTTTTACAATGCCAATTACAATGCACTGGATAGCTGACTAATCAGAGCACACTGCGCTATTCAGAACAATGAGCTTTGTAAAAATTGACATGTTTCAGAAAGGCAGAGAGGGCAGAGAGGAGCAATAACACATTGCATTACACAAAATACACAAAATAATGTTCTTTTTAGCAAAATAATATAACCGCTTTAATATGGTATTTTTCAGCAAGGATGCATTAAAATGATCAGCGAAGACATAATAAACATGTTAGTTCTACAACCCATTTTTTTCAGATCTCATTTTGAAAATCTCAGAACTTTGGTTTTGAAAGTGATGTGTTTTGGTAGGAAAAATCGTATCCACCCAAGCCCTGTTACACTGACACTGTTACATGCAAACATCTTGGTAATTGACTTCACAGCTCACGTACACCTAGCAAAAAGCTACAGGCAAAGGTGAAATCCAGATATAGATTTTGATACCTTGTCTGCCAAAATATTCTTTGCCTGAATGATCATTCTCCCCACTTTCATAATGTGTGTACAAATGTGCATGTAAAGGTGCCCTCACATGTTTAGATATTTTGTCATATTTGCCAGTATGTTCCCTATAGAGCTCATCAGTGTGACATTTATTCTGCTATAAAACAAATATAGGTGAAAACAGAATCTTGCTTGGTCTGACACCGGCTTATTTGCAAAATATGCAACAATGTCTCTGGAACATATCAATCTTCCAGTTACATTCTTCAAATGTTCCTTAAACAAATTGTTTTCGGCTGCTCTGCCTACAGATTTTCTGCTCCTAATGATTGGAATCAGTCACGGAAAATGCTGAAATTAGACTTTTGAAACAGTCTCAAGTGAATGGTTTTGAAACGGTTTTGTTTGTTTCTCCTTTTGTAGTTTCTGATGAAGTTATTAAATTTTTTTATGATTATTTTCTTCAGTAAAATAATTTGCTAGTAAAAAAGAGTCTTGCTCAGTGTTTATTATTTGAACATATTATTTTTTTATTAATAATTTGTTTAATGAAATGATATGATTGGTCATATGATCTCAACATTAACGCACCTACGATGGCCTGTTCCAGAGACAGCAAGGTCACTGGTATGAGTAAGTGTGTGCACATAAACGTAATCATATTTCTCAAAAAGTACCCTTTTTTATGTCTAACAGTATGCAGTATACCTTGAAGTACCTGGTTAGGTCTAACTCCAAATACTGCATTGTTTACAATCACACTGTGCTTTTGGTATTGATGGAGAGTGGTGACGTTTTACGCACCTACTGTACGAGATGTACGAGGTGTTTTTCTTTCTGGACGTGATTAAATTCCATGACTATTACTGGAGCAGAATTTTTGTCTGTGACTCTGCTGTGGTTCCTATTGAAATTCCAAGTATGTGTGTTTGCTGCAGGTTGTCTTCATCCCTTGAGGCCTCCGTTTGAAATGGAAATTTTCTTGGGAAATCAAAATATGCCACACACACACACATGCTCACACACACACACAGTGGACCTCTCTGCTCCATTTCTAAGCTGTGCTTGTCATGGCTCTGTGGCAGCCCTGTGTGCTCATACGGCTGCTGACACCTGCATTAGAAATAGAACAGATGCAGCTCGCAGGGATCCTTAGATAATTAAAGTCTCTCTTTCCTTTTACCAAAATATGTTAACTTCATTATGGTTATTTACAATCATTTATTATATTTTCTATTTTGTGGTAATAATGATGATGGTGAGGGTGATGATGATGATGATGATGATGATGATGATGATGATAACAACAGCCCTGTAATATACAATGCAATTTCACAATGTTTTACAATGTGATGTCATTCCATACATGTTCTGGGTATGTATGTATGTACCAAACGATAATATTACTATAATCATATTACCATATAAAATTAATAATTCCTGCTATTTATAAAATCATATATAGTATGATATTGTATGTGTCAGTATTTTGTCCTGTCCTGTTCTGTTTTCCTAGTGTTTTCCCCCTTATATTTCCTATGATAATGGTTTAGTCCTTGTCTCCCCCTTCTGGTTTTGTCAGTTGGTTTAGTCTTGCCATTATTTGTACTTCCCCCTCGTTAGCCTTGTTAGCTTGTTTGTAACCCCGCCCTGTCTTCAGTGTATTTAAGTCTGTGTCTGTTCACTCCCTGTTGTCCGTCGTTAACGTTACATGTTCTCTGTTCATGCTCCTGGTTTTTGTTTGTTTGTATATTCAGTGTTTTATTTAAGAAACTTTATATTTCATTTATTCCAGTTCTCCTTCTCCATCTCCACTCCTCAACCCGCCAGACTGTGACAGATCGACGGACCAAACAAGAAAATGACCTGGGCTGAAGACAAACTTTGGAACCTCCAGCAAGTTGAGCGTTCGCTGGAGGAATATGTGGAGGAGTTCTTGAGTGTTTACCATCTGGTTTCCAGATGGGACTAAAAGATGATTCTTTGTTTCAATTGATAAGTCCTAATGATTGCTACCGTCCCGTAGTAGATTTCGTCAATTTTGTTCTCGATTTGTGTGGTTCCTCGTTCCAAGTCATGGTGGAGGATGGTAATCCTCCTCCCATCTGGAAACATGCAGCAGTCACCCCATCTCAACAAAAGCCAGAACCCTCCACATATCACTCCAGCGACCTCACTCCCTCCTTGCCTCCCACGTGTCCCCAAGTCCTCCTAAGCCCCACGATGGTCCTCAGCCCAGTATCTCAGGCCGCCCCATCGGCTCACAAGATGACTGCCACGTCAGAGTCTGCACGCAAGATGGCCTCCGTTCCTGAGTTTCCCGGCCAAGATGGCCGGTGTTCCTGAGTTCCCGGCCAAGATGGCCGCCAAGCCTGAATCCCTGGCCAAGATGGCCGCCGTTCCTGAGTTCCCGGCCAAGATGGCCGCCAAGCCTGAGTCCCCGGCCAAGAGGGCCGAAGTTCCTGAGTTCCCGGCCAAGATGGCCGCCAAGCCTGAATCCCTGGCCAAGATGGCCGCCAAGCCTGAGTCCCCGGCCAAGATGGCCGCCAAGCCTGAATCTGCACCCATGATGGCTACCGGCAAGTCAGAGTCTCCGCTGGTTCCGCCCAGCCTCCCAGAGTCTCCGCTGGTTCCGCCCAGCCTCCCTGAGTCTCCGCTGGTTCCGCTCAGCCCTCCAGTGACTGCGCCGCCAGAGCGCCTTCCAGTGACCACGCCGCCAGAGCGCCCTCCAGTGACCGCTCGCCCAGAGCCTGCTCTCCCTAAGTCTCTGCTGGAGACACCCAGCCCTCCAGAGTCTCCGCTGGGGTCGTCCAGCCCTCCAGAGCCCACTCGCCCCAAGCGCCATCCAGAGCATGCTCCTCAAAAGCACCGTCCAGAGCCGACGCCTCCAGCGCGCCCTTCTGTTCACCTTCCAGAGTCTGCGCGCCCTCCAAAGCGGAGCTCTCTCCTGCGCGCCCTCCAGAGCCGGAGCTCTCTCCTGCGCGCCCTCCAGAGCCAGCGTCGCCTCCAGCGCCCCCTCCAGAGCCGGTGTTTTCTCCAGCACGCCTTTCCGTGCTCTCCTGGGTGGACTATGCCTTAGGTTCCCCCAACAAAAAATTTTTTTTTTGGGGGGGGGGCTACTCCCCTGATCAGCCATGGCCTCCTGGACTGTTTACCCGGCCATGGCCAACTGGACTGTTTACTCGGCCATGGCTTCCTGAGCCCCCAGATCCGCCATGGCCTCCTGGACTGTTTACCCGGCCATGGCTTCCTGAGCCCCCAGATCCGCCATGGCCTCCTGGACTGTTTACCCGGCCATGGCTTCCAGAGCCCCCAGATCCGCCATGGCCTCCCGGACTGTTTACCCGGCCATGGCTTCCTGATCCCCCAGACCCGCCATGGCCTCTTGGACTGTCTGCCCTGGAGACAGCCCCTGTATCCTGTGTTCCCTATATCCCTGTCTAGCGGTCTCCAGGGTGCCCCCCCCCCCCCCCCCCGCGAGACACGCCTTTTGGGGAGGGGGTGTAATGTCAGTATTTTGTCCTGTCCTGTTCTGTTTTCCTAGTGTTTTTCCCCTTATGTTTCCTATGATAATGATTTAGTCCTTGTCTCCCCCTTCTGGTTTTGTCAGTTGGTTTAGTCTTGCCCTTATTTGTACTTCCCCCTCGTTAGCCTTGTTAGCTTGTTTGTAACCACGCCCTGTCTTCAGTGTATTTAAGTCTGTGTCTGTTCACTCCCTGTTGTCTGTCGTTAACGTTACATGTTCTCTGTTCATGCTCCTGGTTTTTGTTTGTTTGTATATTCAGTGTTTTATTTAAGAAACTTTATATTTCATTTACTCCGGTTCTCCTTCTCCATCTCCACTCCTCAACACGCCAGACTGTGACAGTATGCATGTTCTGGATTTATATTATTTCATTATGTATTTAATTAATTCATTTTATAGTGCATTTCTTCTTAGTAAAGATAATTTTACAAATCCAGAACATGTATACAATAACATATAGTAAACCTAACATTGTGAATAATAATAATACCACATAAGAAAAAGATTAATAAGTATGGAAACCCAATTCCACCACTAAATAAAAAAAAAAAAGGTTATCGTGAGTTATCTCACAATTCTGATTTTTTCTTATAATTTTGAGACATAAACTCAGTTGTGAGAATTGCAGTTTTTCTCACAAATGCTTGTTTGTATCTTGCAATTGTAACTTTTTCTCAGAATTGTAAGATACACACTCACCAACGTGAGTTATAAAGTCAGAATTGCAAGATGTAAACTAACTGCGAGAACTACAATTTTTCTTCTTTTTTTAGTTTTTTTTCTCAGAATTGTGAGATATAAACTAGCAATTGCGGGTTACTTGCAGAACTGCGAGAATCGCAATTTTTCTCCCTTTTTCTCACAATTTTTCTCAAAGTTTATATCTTACTATTCTGACTTTTCATGCAATTCTGACTTTTTTTCTCAGAATTATGAGATATAAACTTGCAATTGCGAGTTATAAAGTCAAAATTGCTATAGATATAAAATCTCAATACTAAAAAAGTCGGTAACACTTTATTTTAAGGGTCCAGAACAATGCATTAGTTAAGCATTAATTAACTATCAATTTGTTCACAGTTAAGCATTAGTTAAGCACAAACACACTAGTAATTAATGACTAATTTAACATTTTAAGGTTCCAAATGATGTATTAGTTAATTATTAATAAACTAGTAATTCAAGATTAACTTGTTCACAATTATGCATCAGATAAGCATGAACACATACATAAATAATGATTAACTGAACATATAGTAAGGGCTTATTAGCCATTATTTACGAATTATTAAACGTTTAAAAACATAAATAAGCAAAAATAAATAACAAAAATAAGCTAGTAATTAATAAATAACTGAATGTACAGTAAATACATGTTAGCCATTATTTACAAATTAATAAGCCATTATTATTTTAATATTTTTGGTAGTGATGTAAATATATTTCTGTCATTTGCCATCTATTAAGTTAACCAAATAATAAACTAGTAATTATGTATAATTACTGCTGGTTTGCAATTATATATGGCTAAAATAGTGTAATAAGGACTATTTGATGCATCAGGTTCTACAGTTCTAATGTTAAAGTTATATCCACATTAATTATGGCAATTATTGAGTGATATTCAAGTTTTTTCACCAGAATGAATGAGCCAATAATTAAGGCTAACCTTCCATTAATACAGTACTAATAAAGCCGATTTGACCCCCTATTCTGAAGTGAAAGTTATATCCACATTAATTATGGCACTTATTGAGTGATATTCAAGTTTATTTACCAGAATAAGCCAATAATTAAGGCTAACCTGCCATTAATACAGTGCTAATAAAGCCAATTTGTCCCCCTATTCTGAAGTGAAAATTATATCCACATTAATTATGGCACTTATTGAGTGATATTCAAGTTTATTTACCAGAATAAGCCAATAATTCAGTCTGATCTCATTGTTTATACATGGGTATTTATACCTAACTTTAACGTTTAGATTTAGATTTTTCTAGCACCCTTAACCTACCACCAAAACGAAACCGATTTTATAGCAGTTGCAATTTTATAATTTTATTAATAAGCGATTTTGATTTTTAGCCCTCTTAACCTACCCCCAAACCTATTTTATAACGAATATAAAAACATAAAACGTAACTGACCAAAATATGCAGGGAAATGGCCATTCCAGTAAGAATTTGGAATAAAAATATTTTTTATAATCCCATTCCTACCTCTAAACCTAACGTTAACCATAACTCTCTCTGTACAGTAATAATAAAAAAAAAACATGACAGACTTAAAAGTGCAATCACAATCGTCGATTTATTGCAAAAATATCAACAGCCGTACCAAAAAGTAATCCAAATGACGATGCATTTGCAGCCGCAGTCCTCTCTGGCAGAATGCAGTAGGTTTGTTTGAGGTGCTGGGCATATTTTAAATTGATAATCGCTGAAAATAATATCCATATTATTGTCTTGAATCTTGATCCACTCCGTGATTGCGGCCGTGCATCATTCAAACACATCTCACCAGAAACACGTCATGTCGTAATCTGTGACGAAGGCAGGCGAGAACCAATGAGCGTTCGATTTTCCTGCCGTAAAACTTGTCGTTTCTAAATGCGGCAAAATTTGAAACAAGCACTTCAGCGCGGGGTAAATGCTGTTGCTGCTGGACTCGCTGCTCGGGATGGAGGTGAAGATCGCCGGATAAAGGTTTTAATTTGGGTCTGTTCCTCGCAGTCGTATGGATTCTGAAGATTAGCGCACAAATAAAATCTTTTCATTTTGTAATTATGATGCGTGTTCAGTGTATTTTATGGTTCTGTTGTTAGTCACCGCATGTCAGAGAAAACGCCCTTTGTGTCCCACTAGGCAAACGAAGTTAATATTACATGAATGCTTAAACAATTGCAGAAATGTATTTGAGTTTAAAGTGTAGGCTTGTTTAACATTATGTAGACCTATTGGAAACGAGCTGGCAGCAGAAATCACACAGAACAGTATGAAATGTTATAATTTCATATAAAGTAAACGATTCAACTATTTAATAATGCAAATGAAAACATAAGGCAATTGGTATGACAATTAAAAACAACAATAATAATGAAATCAATGCTGCGATTTCAGTATTCAAAAGGATTTGTTTTTAGGTGTTGTCAAAACGTATGTATTGTACGTTAAAATGCTAAAAATACGTATGTATTTGTAAGTGTAGATGCTGTAAATACGTCAGTATTATTATTGGCTTATTCTGGTAAATAAACTGGAATATCACTCAATAAGTGCCATAATTAATGTGGATATAACTTTCACTTCAGAATAGGGGGTCAAATTGGCTTTATTAGTACTGTATTAATGGCAGGTTAGCCTTAATTATTGGCTCATTCTAGTAAATAAACTTGAATATCACTCAATAAGTGCCATAATTGATGTGGATATGACGTTCACTTCAGAATAGGGGGTCAAATTGGCTTTATTAGCACTGTATTAATGGCAGGTTAGCCTTAATTATTGGCTTATTCTGGTAAATAAACTTGAATATCACTCAATAAGTGCCATAATTAATGTGGATATAACTTTCACTTCAGAACAGGGGGTCAAATCGGCTTTATTAGTACTGTATTAATGGAATGTTAGCCTTAATTATTGGCTTATTCTGATAAATAAACTTGAACGTCACTTGCCTATAATTAATGCCTACAATATAATTGCCATAATTAATGTGGATATAACTTTAACATTAGAACTGTAGAACCTGATGCATCAAATAGTCCTTATTACACTATTTTAGCCATATATAATTGCAAACCAGCAGTAATTAAACATAATTACTAGTTTATTATTTGGTTAACTTAATAGATGGTAAATCACAGAAATGTATTTACATCACTACAAAAAATATTAAAATAATAATGGCTTATTAATTTGTAAATAATGGCTAACATGTATTTACTGTACATTCAGTTATTTATTAATTACTAGCTTATTTTTGTCATCTATTTTTGCTTATTTATGTGTTTTTAAAAATTTAATAATTCGCAAATAATGGCTAATAAGCCCTTACTATATGTTCAGTTAATCATTATTTATGTATGTGTTCATGCTTATCTGATGCATAATTGTGAACAAGTTAATCTTGAATTACTAGTTTATTAATAATTAACTAATACATCATTTGGGAACCTTAAAATTATAAATTAGTCATTAATTACTAGTGTGTTTGTTCTTAACTAATGCTTAACTGTGAACAAATTAACAGTTAATTAATGCTTAACTAATGCATTATTCTGGACCCTTAAAATAAAGTGTTACCAAAAAGTCTCAGAATTATGAATTTATATCTAGCAATTCTGACTTTGCAATTTCGAGTTTCTATCATGCAATTCTAAGAATAAAAGTCAAATTCACAAGTTTATATCTCTCATTATCTTTTTAACTTGCAAATGTGAGTTTGCATTACATGATTTAGAGAAAAAAGTCAGAATTGCGAGATCCACACTTGCAACTGAGAGAAAAAAAATCTGAATTGTGAGATTAAAAAATGCAAAAATAGTTTTTTTTCCCCCTTTTTTTGTCAGTGCTGGAAACAGGCTTCCATAAAGAAAAAAAAAAAGTAAATTAATGATAAATCAATCAATCATCGCAAAAATAATATTGTTATTGTAATATAAAGATATAATACTGTAATAAACTTGTAGTAAACACAACTTATGGAGAAAGTTTTATTATTATTATTATTATTATTATTATTATTATTACTGAGAATATTGCAGTAACAAAACAGTGAAATAGTAAAGTCTTGAGTAAAGTACTACTGATCTCAAAAATATATGTTAAAAATACTGCTGGAAGTAATAGCTTAATATAAATACACAGCTGTGGTAAACATTTTAAATCTCTTTGATTGTTTGAAATTCACACTAGCTTTATTGACTCGCTCAAATAATGTCTCCATTTCCTATTAGCTTTGTTACTTAGCAATGAATTCTGCCAGGCATACTCTATATTGATAACGATAACAATAAGCATTATGCTCAGAATAATGAAAATGATCATTCTGAATCACCATGAATGTGGAGGTGTAAATAAATCCTTCCTTTCTCCGAAACCTCAGACCTGCCAAATGTCCCTTAAATGTCTGCCAACATCACCCTCCTGCTTTGCCGAGATAGGATTTAACAGTGCAGTGTTAAAAAGCTGATATTAACTGAGCACTGTCCCATATCCACATGTAGGTCTTGAGGGGGTGTTCTTCCACTTGGAGGTAATGGGCACTCTACAGTCTCCAAGAGGAGTTTAACCCCCCAGCTGACCTTGTTGGCTCAGTATGGGGTGGGATCAAATGGAGGGGGGACTGGCACGGGCCAAGCCCTTGTCCCCAGAGGTACCATACAGAGGCGGTTGCTGGTCCTAACCACCCTCAGTGCGCCTGTCCAGCTCGAGTCAGCATGTCACCATAAAGGCCATGCTAGTTGTGACAGGACTCAAATGCTCTTCATGCCTCATAATTCAGCACTTCTTTAAAGTCATTGCTTCTGGCCAAGTGATTTTTCTGCTATCCATTTGGAGATTGTATCGGTGTGTGTGGGTAGTTCTGTGCGTGGATGCTTCTGTCTGCGTCATCTGTGCATGTATGTGTCAGAGGGTGTCTTTTTAATCAAACACCGGTTCAACAGTGCAATGAATGTGTCACTTTTAAGAGTTGACAGTAATAAAGGTGGATTGCCCAGCTGTTTTATAACCATATCTGGCGAGAGGCTGTTTTTTTTGGTATTTTGCTCCTCTGAAAGAGAAAATGTGAAACGCATAAACATGCATTAATAAAACATGAGATCTCATGTCATCTGCCTCCCTTTTGACTGTGATATGAAGCTCGTTATTGGCTGTTTTCCTGCACTGACAGCATGTTTTTTTTTACCTGCCATTCATGGGACATCATCTGCGAGAGGTACAGTATTCTAATGGGATATACACTAATAGAGTGTTAATTTATTTACACCACACCCAGCCTAACTGCAGCATGCTGAGAATAACCAAATGATTTGTGAGCTGAGGTGTAAGAATGTCTCTGCATGCACAATGAACTCTGTCTCTCATTTTGTTTTGATTCCACTTACTTTTATTCTTTTGAAGTCTGTGAGTTTGCATCTGCTTGGATGTGTGTTTTAGGCAACGATAGATCATAAAAGTCTATGTAAAATGTTTTACAGAACATAATTCTGGCTTTGTTATTGCATTGACATGGATATTATTGTATCAATACATAAATACCTGCACTTAACACAAAAATAAACATTAAAAATTGTTTTGTAACCAGTCGTGGGTAAGTTACTCTAAAAAAGTAATTAATTACTAGTTACTAATTACATCTTCAACAGTGTAATTAGATTACTATACAAATTACTCTCTCCAAAAAGTATTAAATTACTTATTAATAATTACTTTCTAAATGATAAAGTAATGTTAATAATACAAGGATAGACATCAAACACAACAGTTCTTTTAATTATTTCAAATAAACAACAGATAACTACATTATGCTGGTCACACTTTAGATTAGGGTCCAATTCTCACTATTGACTAACTGTTGACTGTGAATTTTGCCTTAATATACTCCTAATTGCTGTTTATTAATAATAAAAAAAACACTTATGTTTTAGAATTGAGTAGGATTAAGGATTTAGAATAATGTCTAGCAGAATAAGACATTAATATGTGCTTTTAAGTAATTGTCACAGTTAGTGTGCGGATGGAGAGATGATGGAATCCTGGGAAACGAAGTATAAACAAAAACACACTTTATTAAATAAAACAAACAGAAATCCAGGCATAAAGGGGGAAACTGGTGTAACAATCATCAACGGACAAAAGGGAGTGAGCAAACACAGACTTATATACACTGAGACAAGGGCGTGGTAACAAATGAGATAACAAGATAACGAGGGGGAAGTACAAATAAGGGCATAGACTAAACCAACTGAACATGAACCAAAAGGGGGAGACAAGGACTAAACCAAAATGACTATGAAACATAAGGGGAGAAAACACTGGGAAAACAGAACAAAACAAGACATAATCCTGACAGTAATAATAAACAGCCAATATTTCAGTAATATTCATGCTAATAACCAACTAGTTAATAGTGAGAATTGGACACTAAAGTATTACCAATGTTCTTATTAAGACACCAAAGTATTTAAAGTGAGAAGGGTACATAAAAAGCAAGCATTTTAGGGTTAGACTTTAAATTTGTTAAATCCACTATATTGTTCAATTACATAATTAAATTACAGTAACTAATTAATTACTAATTAGTTACACCCAACACTGTTTGTAACTTAAATACATGAATTCAAAGTGACCTATAAATTCATCTGTTAAACAATAATAATAGGATGTATTCAATGAGTATGCATTTTTACCTGCTTTGCTTGTCATTGAGGTTCTATTTAAAAATATATATATATTAAACAAAATACAGTGACAAGTATTTAAGAAAAAGTAATATAATTTCGGTTTTAGGGATGCCAGTTTAAAAATTAGTAAGGTCTGTTCTCATTTAACATTTATAAATTTTCTCATGACAAAATTAGTCTAGAATAATATTCTCTATCCACCATTTCTAAGAGAAGACAGACATTTCCCCCCACAATATCCCCCATAATATTATTGTTTTAGTTCATTTCTTGAGGTGGCACAGTAATGAATTAGCACCTGACTGTCTTAAAATTGAAAAATACTATATTTTCAAAAGAATAGTTCACCGAAAAAATTAAAATTCTGTCATTAATTTCTCACCCTCATGTCGTTCCAAACCCATAACACCTTTGTTTATCTTTGAAACACAAATTAAGATATTTTTGATGAAATCTGAGAGCTTTCTGACCCTGCATCCACGTCTAAGGCCTATAAAGTTTTTTTTTTCTTTATTAGGCAGTACAACAATCAAACAATTAAGTACAAATATACAAAAAAAAAAGACATAAAAAAATACAGATTTGTTGCCAGGATAATAAACAAAGCACAATTACATTTCAAGTAGACACAAAGGAAACATATAAAGATACAGTTTTCAGTGCTTTCAGATTAACAGACCTTTGGATAGTTTCTATATACTTTTCTAAATCCACTTTGAATAAGGAAAAGAGAGGTTTAGAGCCAGTTAACTTTTGTTTGTGAATGTGAAATTTAGCCAACAGCAAACACAAATTAATGGTGTAATATTTCCCTATATTTTCTTTTGAGTATTCAAACAATCCTAAGAAATCATCTTTAAAGCAAAAAGAAAAATCACTTACAAAATAAGATTGAATAAAGATTAAAAATCTGACCAAAATTTTTCTGTATAGGTGCATTGCCAAAACAAATGAATGAAGTCTTCTTCAGAGGAATGACAGAAACAGTAGGGTAACATTTGTGAATCAATTTAAATGTTATTTCTCTTACTTTATTGTTAAGCAGATACAAATGAGGCAAGGACCATACTTTCTTCCAAGGTATATTCTCCACAATATTATTCCAATATGGTATTACATAAGAAATTGTTGTTACCTCTCTCTGGAAGAGAGTCCTGATTTTAGAGTTATTTTTCTGTCTGTCTACAGAAAAGCACACATTTCCAATCATTGTGTCAGTCAAGTTCAGAGAGTAAATACATGGCCATGGAAATGAGGTACCTTGCAACAAAAAGGACACACCAGAGGGAATGGCACTGAAAACAACAGCATATTCATCAGCAGATACAGGAATATTATATTTCAGTAAAAAATCTGAATAGTTATAAAGCCATCCTTGTGAGTTAAAGAGCTGTCCAACTAAAAGAAGGTTATTTTCGAACCAGTCCTTGAAGAAAAGTGATTTATTTTTTATTTAAGAATATCCTTATTGTTCCATAAGTAATATTTGTGTGGAGAAAAGTTGTGTTTGTATATGAGGGACCAGGCCAAGAGCATCTGCTTATGAAAATTAGAAAGTTTGACAGAGATCCTAGAAACATTATCATTACAGATAATGTAAGAAAATTCAGGCCACCAACTTTAGAGAAAATATAATTAGGGATAATATTCCAGAGTGAAAATGGATTTTTTTTTTAAATTCTTTAGCCAATTCATTTTAAAAGTTTTGTTTAAGGCCTAGAAAGGTACTAAGGACATCGATAAAATAGTCCATGTGACAGTGGTTCAACTGTAATGTTTTGAAGCTTCGAGAATACTTTTTGCACACAAAGAAAGCAAAAATAACAACTTTATTCAACAATTTCTTCTCTTTCGTGTCACTTTTCACCACGCATTTAGTAGAGTACCACAATGCATGTGTGTGGTTCTGCTTATGCGGGAGAAGACACATGCTGTACGTGAAGTTTTCGTAAACATGTCTGAAGATTTCAACTGAGAGAATGACTTGCAATCGTTTTGAACCAGAATATATAGACACTGAATTAAGAGAAATGGACGTTCTACTTCAGAAAGTCAGCTCCTGCATCAGCAGCACCACATGTCCTTCTCGTAAAGAGAAGACATTTTTGAATAAAGTTGTTATTTTGGTTTTTGCACAAAAAGTATCCTCGTAAGCACTGATGTCACATGGACTATTTTAGTAATGTCCTTCCTACCTTTCTGGATTTTGAACACGATAGTTTATGTAGGGTCAGAAAGCTCGCGGATCTTACTAAAAATACCCTAATTTGTGTTCCAAAGATGAAAACTATCCCTTTAAAGTTGAAAGAAAAGTTTTAGTTTGAGGAATTCAGCTCTGCAGTGACTTCCAACTTAAGTAATCTGGTATAGTTGCAAATATTGTCTTGTTTTTTCTACAATCTACTGTTATTTTCATAGAGGGTGGGAAAAGAGGGTTTTTTGTCCAGTATTTTGGACAAATAAAGCACTTTGTTTGCCAGTTTTCAGCTGTCATTTCCATATCTTAGTCTAAGCACCGGAGCAAACAGGGCAGTTTAGAGGTAAACAAAAGGAGAGGAAGTACCAGAGCTGCTGTTTCTTCAGCCCAGCGGAATAATCGGCCTCACGCAGACTCGCCTTATCACAGCTGCTTTGAAACAGCCTGAATCTGAGAACAGCCTGGCTGCCATTCTAACAACTCTCTGTTTGTTTGCGATGATGGCCTATTGGTGTACAGTTGCGACTTATACATCATGTGTCTTTTTTTCTCATTCATTCATTTTTGAGTAGCCACAATACATTTTTCTTTTTTTTCTTTTCTGGATCGTCGCTTCATCCAAGTGGATGCTACACACTGGTGGTGGTTGAGGAGAGATCCCCCCATATGACTGTAAAGCGCTTTGGGTGTATGGCAATACACAGTTAAAGCGCTATATAAATGCATCATTCATTCATTCATTCATTATTACATTCCCATCAGATTTGACTTAAAAAAAACTAATTTTAACACATTAATCTATCAAACGAGATGGCAGCTGGAAATGTGAGTGTGTGAATGTGAGATGAGGGTGATGGAGAGAGCGTCTGTGATCTATGAGGAAGCGCTCTGTGAATCTCGGTCTCTCTGCTCCTCCTCACCAGATCGATCTGCCCGAACATCTCTCTTCTCCTTTTGCACGCGTGTGTGAGCATGTGTCCCTGTGCGTATGTGCGGATTGATGCATGTGGGTTGTGTGCTTGAAAGTTTCCCTCCACCCTAACCAAGACGCCTGCTAACTAGGATGTCACTGGATGTGTGTGTGTCTGTGAGTGAGTAAGCAGGGGTGTTGGAGGCTGCTTGTTGCGCTGCTCTCACCCACTGGAGGTTAACGGTGAGCAGATTGGTGATGTCATACTTGCCTGCCTCCATTTCATCCTCTCTCATAGTCAACAGAGCTGTGCAGTATTTACAAAACTGCCAAAATGTACACAGATGTTATATTGCAGAAATAGAAAATAAATAAGGTGAAATAAATAAAGAGATAATGAAAAATAAGAAAGGTAATACAAAATAAATATGGTAAAATAAAACAAAATATGGCATATTGAAAATATAAATAACCCATCAGAACAATAAATATTTGCAGTCTAATGGTTTTTATTGGCATGCTGCTACATACTTCCTAAGGGGGAATGTGATTCTCTCACACTCATTTTGTTCTGTCATCTCTTTCATTCTTTCATTTTTCAGGATTCTTTGCTTTGGTTGCTTGGATGAAAGCAAAGAGAAACAGAAAGACCTGAGGCAGGGTATAGATGCAAACACATTTGAAGGTGGTATCACTAGTTCAAAGCAACACCCACATTATTGTCAGGTACACATCTCTGGATCTTTACTATTTTTCGTGCTATTTGCTGGAGCATAATGTAAAATGAAAATGACTAAAAAGGACAAATGAATTAGAATATGCTAATAAACAGCTCTTCTTCACCATCTTTGAAATCTGGCTGCAGATAAGTAATGCAGCGAGTCAGGCTTTTAGTGAGACAGACTAGGGACACTTCAGATGTCTACTCTCGCTTGCAGTTTTGGGGCGTGGAAATGCTGACGCTGAGAAATCAGGGCGTCCCCTGTGAACATTATTCCTGGAGAATACATTCCATCTGTCTGCCATCTGTCTTTGAACTGCAGATGATTTTCTTAGTGGACAGACTGTAATACAAATGCTCTTCTGTTCTCATTAGAGACCAGCAGTCAGCGCGTGACATCATGGAGGGACAGAGGTCCCTCAGAAGAAACTCATCCATTTTGCAAACATTTCCAAGTAATCACTTAATTGTTTAGCATACAGTTAATGCACAATTAAGTGTACTTGACTTAAATATGTCAAAGTTAAACCTGTAAGTTGGCTTGGCAGCTTCAAAAGTTTAAAGAAAAATGTATGGTTTTATATTAAGGGTTAATCTAAGGATAAAGATAGAAAGACAGACGGATGGACAGATGGACGGACGTACGGGAAGATAGATAGATAGATAGATAGATGATAGAAAAAAAAACACAATTAGTACTTTGTTGCTCCTACTCTGGCATTTATAATGACCTGAATTCTTTAGGGCATGGACTTCACTAATGAAACTTTCTTAAAGGGATCATCGGGTGCAAAACTAACTTTTACATGTTGTTTGAACAATAATGTGTGTTGGTAGTTTGCGTACACAACCACCCTACAATGATAAAAATCCACCCAGTGGTATTTTTTTAATCTTTAAAAGTAATATCCCCTTTTTAAAATCAGTTCATTCTTAGCTTCTTGTCGTTGTGACGAAACACATTTGATTGACATGAGTGTCTTACCTTAGACCCGCCCTCACTTTGCAAATGACCTTTCTTAATAATGTGCTTGTTGGCAAGTTTCGCCGATAAACGCGGCTAAATGCAGCTAAACTGTGGCTAAAGTAAACATAATCCCAGAGAGGGATGGGGCGAGCAGAGCTCGATGGCATTTAAAGGGGCCATGTTTTAAAATGAGCTGATATTTTGCAGAGCTGATTTTGACAAGGTAAAAGGGTGTTTTTTTTTACACTACTATTTAGAATTTTTAACCAAAGTATATTAGAGACTTTTCATTAAGACCCTAAAGAATCATATGAACTTGAGATCCGGACTGTGTGCTGGCCACATCATTAAGTTGATGTGCCTTTCTTGAAGAAAAGCTTTAACACTATTTGCTCTGTGGCAAGGTACATTATCATACTAACATTATCACCAAACTTCTTTTCTAATGATGGAATGAGAAAAGTGTCCAAAGTTTCAGTGTAAACCTGTGAATTGACTGTTGAGGTAAGGATTGCCATTTCCCCTGGCCTGGTCTTTTACCTGACATGCAACCCCATATTATAAATGAGTTGGGAAATTTGATTGTTTTCTTCAGGCTGTCCTCTTTATACATTTCAATATAATGGCACAAGACAAAAACTCCAGCATCATCTCCGTATCCATTGCAGATTTGTGATTCATCACTGAATTTCACTTTCATCCAATCATCCACACTTAATGATTTCTTCTCTTTATCCCACTCTAATTTAGTTTTCTTTTGTTTATGTGTTAATGCTGGAGTTTTCGATCTTGATGCTTTGATGTCTTCCTTGATCTGCCTGTATGTTTTCACTTTTTAGTCTTACCATTTTTTATACTTACACCAAATTTTAGAAACAACTTCCAACTTAAATCCAGCTTATTTTGTCACACTCCATGATGGATTTCCATCTTGAAGGAGTTTTATAATCCTTTCTATCATTTCAACTGACAACTTTCTTGTTGGGGATATGTTTCCTTACAATTAGCAGCTTCAAGCAGTTCAACAGCTCGTTAAGGTCTGTAAGTACTCTCTATTAACTGCTGACTAATTAGCATTTTAGATATTTGTTTCAGGAATACAAATTACAAGCTGATTCCATTTTTTTTCCTCAGCATTGAATGATTCCGAAATTTTTAGCTTTACTTGATATGGAAAATAATTGTCAGTTTATTCAACTATTTTAATTTCATTTGTTTAAGGTGTGTTTCACATAACTAGTGTGTTAAATAATTAAACAAAAATTGTTTTGTGTCATTTCTGTGATGGACGGACGGACAGATGGACAGACGGACAGACAGATAGATTTTTTAGAGAAATATTTTTTTAAAGGTTATACAGGCCTTACAGGTGGGTCATATACAGGCCTGTGCATTTATTAATAGAAAGAGTGAAATGGAGGGCAAGCAGGCTCTCTCACCTTCATCACCCTCATTTCTCTGGTGATGGACGCTGAGCTAGACTTGTCTTCTGTCCTGCATTACTAATGCCACAGGGTGTATGCTTTAAATATTACAAACTAACTAATACATAAATCATGGTAAGGAAGCGGTACTGCTCGTGAAGAATACTATGTGATGTTTCTGATGAGAGAGGGGGAAGACAGAGAAGAAAAGTGTAAAAGTGATGGTTTATCATCTTTACTGTGCTATTCTTATTCATTCGATAAGGGACAGAGGGGTGACTGGCCCTGGAAATGTCTGCAGAGTGAAAGGGGGAGAGCGCCAAAGGCTCCCCTGTGTGTCAGTGCTAAAGGCAAGTCTTTGAGGGGTTTTGACACAAATGGTCTTTTAAAGCTGCATTGAAACGCTTCTGCGGATATTGCCGTAAAAACTGAAGTTTTGGTGAAGGACATTTGTGGACAACAACAACAGTTTTTCATTTCATTAACAATACAGTAGACACAGCAGTAGTAATGGTGAAAATTAACACTTTAATGAAAACATTTTTGTATTAACAATTTTTAAAAAGAAAAAAAAAAAGAAAAATGTAAACAGTACAGAAAATTAATAAAATACTAGTTCTAGAAACATTATACTCATTACCTGCCATTTTAATGACCTTTTGTTATATTTGAAGTTCATATACATTATATACACTAGCAGTTATACGTTTTTAGACAGTAAGATTTTTAATGTTTTTTAAATTAGTCTCTTCTGCTCACCAAGCCTGCATTTATTTGATCCAATGTACAGTAAAAAAACTTAAAATGTAATTTATTCCTGTAATCAAAGCTAAATTTACAGCATCATTACTCCAGTCTTCAGTGTTACATGATGTTACATGACATGATTATGTAAAAAAAAAAAAAAAACTGAGTAGATTTTTTTCAGGTTTCTTTTAAGAAAAGAAAGTTCAGAAGAATAGCATTTATCTGAAAATAGAAATCTTTTGTAACATTATAATTGTCTTTATTATCACTTTCGATCAATTTAAAGCATCCTTGCTAAATAAAACTATTAATTTCTATTTTTTTAATGGAAAGTATGTATGTGTGTGTATAAGCACATGTCTCATAGTGTATGTACAGTCAATCTGCCTCCCCTTAATAACATTAACATATTGACCTTTCTGAGCATGTCTAAGAAAGAGCTTATTCAGCAATACATTGTGTGCATGTACCATTATTATATTGAGCATATCTAATTTGAAAAAAAAAAACATCAACAACAACAACTGAGAGCAGTCAACAGCATTCCATAAGAAAAATGCAGTTAGAAAGACATGTCTGACATGATGTTGTTGCCTTTCTCTGGTGCCCTGCTGAACAATGCCTGTTCAACCTCATCTAAATATTTTATCATATGAGTGAAAATGGCCAGCAGCCATCCTCAGGCTTTTTTAAATGTGTTGTTATGTGCATAATGCCTTCCTCTCTCATTTTAACAGCTGGTTTAATGCCAAAGAGTCTAGAAGGTACAGTTGATATCAACATTTCCCTGTATATCTTTATGCCCATGATAGTCATTTCAGTTTAGTTGACAGGCAGAGAGCTCTCCTGCAGGGACTGTCCCTCTGATGTCCTTGTCCTCAAGTAGCTGGACACAGAAAATGGCAAATGAGAGTTTGGTGTGAGGAGTTTGCTATAAATAATTTAAAGTGGTGTACCGTCATCAGGGGAGATTAGGGTTCAATTCCAGCTCCCCGAGTCAGAACCAATGTTTGGTTGGGGGACATGCACACACACACACACATACACACAACAAGAGACAGACTGTTGGAACAGTTGAAAGAGAAATGTTAACTCCCTGAGGAGCAGTGCTAGTTTGGATCAGAAGAGAAGCTCTCTCTCACTCAGAGCTCCATTGGTAGATTCAGATGCAAACCGTGTCTTCTGTCTGCAAATCAATAGTAGAGGAACAACTGCTGTTAAGTCAAACACCCAAAGAACCCCGGTGAGATGAGATCAGTCTGCAGTGATTCTGAACCATCTCTCAAGCATCCAAAATTAGACAGACGTGACAGTTTTGGTTCAGTCATCATTATCAAAAATGTCACCACTTCTACTTCCACCTCTAAATTATACTTGTGTTGCCTCACCTATCTGGATAGTAAAGTTTATAGTAGGAATATTTCACCCACAAAAGGCATTTCTGTCGTCATTTACACATCCTGTAGTTGTTTTAGACTCACATGACCTTTTTACTCTTTTGATGTTTTTCAGGTTGTCAAAGAAGCTCAATCCTGTTCAATGGAAGCATTTGGTGACCAGCTTCATGAAAAATGCTTATGAATAAACTTGCTAATTTACTTTACTAATATAATTGGCTTATTGGTTGTTTGTGTTTTTCCATGTGGGTTGTCAACAGGAAGAGAGAGAGTCAGAAAGAGACTGGGCAGATCTTTTCACCCCTTCTGCTCATGTTCTGCTCAGGCAATATTGACTTCCCAGAAACTCGGTAATCTATCTGACAGATATTTTGAGCTATAATTTGCAGTGAAAATCAAAAAGGTCCGTTACCCTTCAGTGAAACAGCCAATAATGTTTGCAGTGATTCTGCAAATGCTGTTTCTGAATGGATAAACATGTCATTAGGATTGGATGCCGTCAGAATGAGTCTAAACAGCTGATAAAAAGATTACAATATTCCATAAGTAATCGATGCAACTCTTGTGAACCAAAAAGCTGTGTGTTTGTAAGAAACAAATCCATCAAGATGTTGCCTCAGGCTAAAATACCTCTTTCCATCATATTGCTTTCTCCAGTGAAGAAGTTGCTTGTATGAATCAAGAAAGAAACATGCACAGATCAGTCACTGTTTATAAGCAAAACAGTTAATATGAATTTTTGATGTGAAAGGACAGCAGGGGGTAGACTTTTTCACTGGGGAAGAATTCTATGGATTATGGACTTGTTTGAAGTTAAAATGTGTTAATAATAGATTTGTTTCTTACAAAAACATGATTTGTGTGGATTATTGTAATATTTTTAGCAGCTGTTTGGACTGTTTGGCACCCATTCACTGCAGAAGATCCACTGGTGAGCAAGTAATGAAATGCTAAATCTGTTCTGATGAAGAAAAAACGTATCTACATCTTAGATGGCCTGAGAGGAAGTACATTTTTATTTCTGAGTCAACTATTTCTTTAACAAACAATATGTTCTCAAGAAAATCAGAGAATTTTTCAATTTTAGTTTTTCTATTACTTACTAGGAACAATCTTATTAACCTCTGTAGAATTTATCTTAAATGGATAGTTCACTCAAAAAAGAAAATTTTCATTATTTCCTCACTCTCATGTCGTTCCAAACCTGTATGACTGACCTTCTACTGTGAAACACAAAAGAAGATTTTTAATTTCTGAAATGTCTTGTTTTATCCGTTCAGTGAAAGTCAGTGGGGTACCGTGTTATTTGAACTCATCAAAATATCTTCTTTTGTGTTCCACAGAAGAAAGTATTGGGGCTTGGGAACATATCTAAATTAAGAAAGATTATTTTTTGGTAATTAGTTTTTTCTTTTACAAATTTCTTTACCACCATAAAACTTGCACACTATTTTGTAAGTATATTGGAATGTTCCTCTCACATCTCATTCTCATTCCTTTAAGCATGCTGTGGTGGTGGCAGGCACATGGAAAAAAATCTGGTCTGTTCATTTAAAGGTTGTGAGTTCAGCCCAAGTGGGGTTCACCCAGAATTGAAGAGCTTCTGAAATCACAGTCCTACTTTATTACCATATTGACAATTGCAGGACACTTAAAGACTGCTTTGGGTAATTAACCTTCTAATTAGTGTATTGTATATTGCTAAAAATGACAAGCATCTGCAAGCAGACAAACAGATAAATACAATTCTTTGTGATCATTGCTTGTTCAGCATGTAGCCATGGTTAACATGCTATTGAGCTTATGACTGAGAATAACAGAAACTCAAATGTATTCAAAACTAAAAACTTGTTCCTTTATGTCCTTAATGTTTGTTATCCTTTTTGGACATTGTGTATATGTGCATTTTGTTAGAGACTGTGCAGTCTTATACACTGTGTGTGCATGGGTGTGTGTGTGTGTGTGTGTGTGTGTGTGTGTGTGTGTGTGTGTGTGTGTGTGTGTGTGTGTGTGTGTGTGTGTGTGTGTGTGTGTGTGTGTGTGTGTATCTAGCTAATGAACACATCTGCAGGTAACTCTGCCTTGTAGCCTCAGCACACTCCTTAGCAGGGGACACCAACAGTGAGGAGATTCTCATTATTTTCAGCAGAGTGAGTGAATGGAAGAGCAAGCCAGTAAGCCAATGAGTGAGCAAACTAGTCACTAAAAGAGTGAGCAAATAAGTAAGTAAGTGACTGAATGAGTAAGTTCAAGAGAAAATGGAATAATGTTTGATGGCAAAAGCCCAGATTTGGACAGCCGGAATAGAAATATTTAAAAGCTCATTCATATTTGAACAGCTTCACAGAGGGAAGTGAACTTTTGCTCAGCACCGAATTGCACTCCAAACCTATTCTCCTCCATTGCCAAAACAAGCCAGCAAACAAATAAAAATAAACATGATGGAGATAAAAATGATTCGGCCTGTTTCAGATGTTTGTTTTCACATCTATCTATCTATCTATCTATCTATCTATCTATCTATCTATCTATCTATCTATCTATCTATCTATCTATCTATCTATCTATCTATCTATCTATCTATCTATCTATCTATCTATCTATGACGGCTTATCTGTCTATCATGCATAGACCTATGGGACAGATAGATCATCCACCTCAACAAAGACCAACTTGGAAACATGAAGTTATTCCATCGCTTTGCAGTTTTCTATTTGAAGCTGACCTCTGTTTAAGTCTCATTCATAGCGACATTCACATATCAATGTTCGTGACACAAAAAGGCCATTGGAAGCTTATTTTAAATACCAATGAATCTGATTTATGCCTTGCCAACCTTGAGACATTCAAGCATTTCATTATATGAAACACGCCATTCACTTTGTGCACAAACACATCTGAGGCCTGTATTCTCCCTGTTGGCAAGAACATTCTGTACTGAAGCCTTACAATCCACAGCTGAAGAAAATTCTTGTTAAACGAGAGACAGAAAGGAAGGAGACTGAGGGACCGGAAATATTTTTCAGAAATGAGTAAGTTTTGTAAGTAATTTTCTTTTGATTTTTATGTTTTTATTTATTTACTTTTTTTTTTTTTTTTACAAAACACCATAAAGAGACTAAAAAAACAAGGCATATAGCTTAAGTGCTTCATGTTGTAGGCCCCTACGCACAGAACATCCATGTGCCACTTTAGAGTCTTTTCTAGGAAATCACACATGAAGAAGATGTGTACTGAAAGACTGAGAGACAAGAGAGAAGAGATAAATCCATAAGTAGAGCATATCAATACATAATGAGGAGACTGCTGGCATTAGCACTGTGGTAGCCTACACTGATATGCATCTCCCTACTTTGGCACAAATGTCCGTTTATTTGTGTTTGTCCTGCGTACATGGGAAAGTGGGAATGAGAGCACTCATGGATGAATGTGTCTGACATAGTAAAAGCTTGTGAGTGTTGTCACAGGCAGTGATAAAATGGACTGAATCATAATAGTCATCCCTTCGTTGTGTGTAGTGTACTGATGAATATACTGCAGATTGTTTACCTCACAGTTGTTATTTACATACTGTAAGCAGGGAAGCCAAAACCATTCGGCAACTTACTACAGCACGAGCTCTTGGCCAATTTAGTGTGTGTTGAACAAACCATGCACTTAGTTTAGTTTAGTCTTGTGCAAGTAAAACCTTACTGACAAAGCTAAATTACAGCTAAATTACTCTTAGACAGCGATTCCATAGAAATATACAGAGCACAAACGGAAGTTCAAAGACAATATTGTAAAGATGGTGATGCTTGTTTCTCTGGAGAATAAACATGTGCCGTTGTCTGTTGGCTGTTTAGAATAATACCGATTCTCGAATGAATCATTAACCGCAAAGCGGTTGAATCGATTCGCGATTCAGTCTCTGAATTGTTTGGATCTTCGAAATCATCAGTGGTAGTCGTGAAGTGGCGTTTTGACGTTTCAACGTGTTTGAATGGCGTCTTTGACAGTTGCGCGGCTTCCCAGCATGACAATCATATTTTTTTAAAACGCCATGTCGAGTTAAAAGATGTTAAACGTTTTTAAAAAAGTATCTCCACACCTCGCGGTGTTTCCATTCGACAGGCCTGTTCCACTTGTCGTTTGCCAGAGAAGAAAACGGCTATTATTTTGAATGACTCCCAACATAGTGAGGTAAAGAGGCTTTCGTGCATTGCCATGTTTTTGGAATATGGAAGTATATTATATAGTGCTCTTTACAATATATAGTTTCAAAGCAGCTTTATAGAAAATTCATGGTTCAGTGTTACATTTAGGATGTATTGTTATCAGCCATTGATGAGTATATACATAAAAGTATTGTAAAAGTAACTTTTATGTTGTAGTTAATGTCAATGTAGTTAAGCAGACACAACGATTGAGTTAGGCACCTAGCAATTACAACTTTCTACTTAACTGAACTTGGACTTGAATGGTTAAAGTTAAATGTAGGGTCCATTTGATGTTTAATTTAATAGCGCCAAACTTGGATATCATATTGCGTAATTTTCCATTGTGCATCTTCAGCTCATGTGATGTTTGCTTGATTTTCACACATCCTTCAGATTTACAGCATGAATAATGCACATTGGTGTAAAATTTGATTCTTAGCCTGTGTCATTGTTAGCAATCTTTTTTCATACATAGGCAGACAACATATTTCAGGACGTTTTATACTCATTTACAAACACACACGGGAATTATTACTACTGCTAGATTCAGTGTTTTAATGAAATCGTTTAAAGATTTACTTTACTAAAAATAATTGTAGAAATATATGGAAATAAGTGAATCCAATATGAAACCATGGGGTGATGACTGATTATTGTTGTAGTTCACTGATTTTTATTTTGACCAGTGTTGTATGAACAGCACCTAATATGTAAATTAAAAAGTTTCTGCAATGCCTCTTCAGTCCCCTCTGTCGTTATCGGACATAAATTTAGCCTAGACTGTTGACACAAATCCTGAAATGTTGCATTTGTTGGATTAAACAACATGGGCCGATGGATGGGAATGTTTTTTCACAATAGACTGATGCAACCTGCATACTGTTTTTTTTTTTTAATTATAATAATTCATCTTGCATAGTGGGAATTTGCCATTTCTGGTTTCTTTCAGTTAATTGAGACACAAACTATTGTTGCTGCAGCACTTAGCGCTGAGGATTTTACTTCGATGCAACAATGATTTTATGTCTGAGAGCATATGGACCAAACAGATAGATCTGCTTAGCAAGTCAGCCACTATAAATTCACTGGAATTTAACAGCTCATTTTGGAGGGTTTAAATCATCCTAGTTGATTTTTGGTTGAGAATAGCACCAAGTCAGTTTTATCTCAAAATTTGGTCAATGATGTTTTTCAAGATGCCTTCATATTAATTTGCACAATTATTCAGTTATAAATCTTTGGGGGAATTTATTAATACTTGACACTGTACATTTCTAGGAGAGATAAATTCAGTTTATCTCTTTGACATATAATAACATGCATTATCAATAAATAATTATTTTTCTATCATGGTGATTAGTAATTGTACTCAAATCCAAGGGACAAGTCAGAGTCATATATATATATATATATATATATATATATATATATATATATATATATATATATATATATAACTAATGCTACTGTTATTCACTTATTGCACCATCTGCTTTCAGTTCACCTGCATCACAGGAGAATTTAGTATGTGTGTGTGTGTGTGTTAATAAGCCGGAATAAAAACTGCTTATTTTTCGCAGTGTTGTCTGTCTCAGCGGGAGTGAGAGAACACTGAGTTATCTCCTCTGTGATCATGTGAAGCCTGGTGCTTTGGACAACGTCCTTGAAGATTGATGCAAGATTGAAGAAATTTCAGAGACTTGGGCTGTACTGTGTATGCCATCATAAACCCAAGGTAAAAAAAACACAAACATGCACAAAACAGCTTGAACACTCACTTTCTTAAAGTCCACATGAAGCAGTATTGATGTATTTCCAATTATAAAATGAAGTCAGTGTAGGTCTGGTTGAGTTGTATATATAATACGCTTTGGTTTCTTCTGTGTTGTTTTGTCTGACACTGGTCTAAAATTGTGTATTTTGTCAATGTTTAGAAATGCACTACCACAATGGTTCTCTAACCTGTCCTGGGGATCACTGCATACTTTGTATGTCTCCCTCATTTAATACACCTGATTCAACTCTCCAGCTCATTGGTAGAGTCTGCAAGAGCTGGGTGTAGCCCAGGGAGTGAGAGATAAAAAATGTACAATGGTTGGAGGTCTCCAGGTTTGAGAACCACTGCACTAGCATACAGATGTCCTCAAATCTTGCCTTGAAGGGCCAATGCGAGTTTAGATCCTACCCTCATCAAACTCGCCTACCTGTGATTTTCTAATGATCCTGAAGACATTGATTAGCATGCTCAGGTGTGCTTAGGGTAAGAGCTAAACTCTGCAGGAAAGTGGATCTCGTGGGCCGGATTTGAGGATCCTTGCCTTAAAGTTAGTAGATATGGACTAAAACAAGCACAACTTTATTTTTGATTTTATGGTCTTTAAGCCTCTTTTCAAAACAAAAAAAGTATCTCTAATATAGGAAATATAAGTGTTTTTTAACCCCTTAACTGTCACTGTGCCCTCTGTGGAACGCCTAAGTTTACTTCACCATTTTACAAATATAACCTAATCTAATCATGGCAAACTATATATTGTTGGAAAGGTCTAAGGCTTTTTTTGTGTTACAAATTCTGTAGGAAAAATAATAGATTAATTTATGACAACAGTGCACCTCAAAAATCTGACCTTTGTCACAAACCGACTTCCTCGTTGCCTTTTTCCCTAACACACTTTAAAAATCATAAGAAATGATATATCAGTTGAAAACTTAAAATCTCAAAATCCATCCTTTGAAAACCATTTTAAAATCAGACATTGCATTAACATGGAAAATTAAGGGGTTATTCTTAATCAAAAGCAGCAGTAAATTAGGAAAGTGAGAAAAGAAACATAAGGGCGAAAAACAAATGCAGTGCTTAGTTTACTTTCAGAACTAATAATAAATTATTAGATATAATAATCAGAACAGTTATGCACGTACCATATGTATGTAAATATAATGCTTTTCCCCCTTGTATAACTTAAATAAATTTGTCATAATTTCTGTTTTTAAACTTTAACAATCCACCTGTTTTAGATATTTAATAATAATAAGGAGTTAGTATTTCAGTCCAATGAGATTTAAAGGGTTAGTTCACCCAAAAATGAAAATTGTCATATGAAAATTACTTACCTTTATGTTGTTTTAAAGCTTTTTGACTTTATTTCCTCTGTGGAACATAAGAGAATAGTTTGAAAAAATACCTTTGTGATTTTTGTCTGTGATCAGTGGTGTCCAGTGTTTTTCAATTCATCTTTTTTGTGTTCTACAGAAGAAAGAAATGCATACAGTGATGACAGTGATTTATCTTTAAGTGTGACAGAAATATAAACCAAGTGACAGACAAAAGTTTCGCCTTTTGTAATCACTGCTGGTTGGGACAAAAAAAATTGATTGGCATGGAAGAGGTACCTTTAAAAAACAGTGTAAGGCTCTACACTGTCTCTCTGATTTGTGCCACACTTTTGGCCTTGTTTATCCGTAAGCAGGGCTCTACGCTTACTGTTCTTTTTAGGAGCACTGTCAAAAAATTCAGGAGCACCTTCTGATCAATAACAAAATTTAGCCTTCCCATTACAAGGTGAAATTTGACTCCTTGAAGTGATTTACTGGGGCATTCTTTTTTACTTTGTAATGGTGTTTTTTCTAACTTTACTGAAAGTCTTTCATGTAAAATTTAAGTGTATACTTATAAGCTCTTTTTTCAAGATTTCTAATTAAAATGTCCAAATCAAATAAAAATCAAATGATCAAATGAAATCAGTATTAAAATTAATTTGCACTACAGAGATGGCACAGAAGAACACAAAAGTGATTTGTTCAAATGACTGATTTAGAAAGGAAGGACACAAGTGACTGTCCTTATGAGTGGGTAATTGAATCTTTGATTCAATAAATTTGTTTAAAAATGCAAATTCATTCATAAATTAAACACTGTTGTGTTTGCTTGGAGATGTGCAGTGACTGTGTGACTTTGTTTGAAACTTTTTTTTAATTGACAAAATCAGGAAATAGTGTTGTAGTTGGACAACGTAAGTCACTTGATATTAACTTCTTGTTTATTGAACTTGTATTAAATCTCTATGACATTTGAAAACTCCCATAATAATCATTCAAAGCAAAGACTATAGAATACCCAAGACATGTCGCTGAGTGACATGACTTGCCTTCCAAGTTCCATTATAATCAACAAAGCTCTCTACACTGCACAATGAATCTCTTATTTACTTGTTTCTGCACATAGTTTGTTATAATGAGAGGATTCATGAGTTTGAATGACTCAGCACTGAACAAAACTCTAGTGTTTTGATTGATGAGTAAATTTTGATTAACATTGCGCTCAAGGAATCAACAGATGTGTCGGTAATACATTACTCAATGCTGCAAAAACACGCAAGTAGAAATCTTGGAATCTCCCCTGATTGATTGAGTCACAGTTTTAGTAGTTTTCAGTCAGAAATGCAACTATTGTAAAATGGTCGCACTGCAGAGCCCTATTAGGTCGCTCTTTTTCTTAAGAAGAAAACAAAAAGCCACATCATACAATATTGCTGGCGTTTTCTGATCACCATTCTATTTTAGGTTTTCATTGATTAGTAGAAATCCAACAAATGCATTCCTTGCCAACAACGGTCTGTCTTACATGCCATCATTCATCTATTCTAGTCGCAGTGGGAGTTCTCCAGTCATTAGGGCCCTGTCCCCTCAGGGCCAATGTTTTGAAAACTCCCTGATGAAAAGACTTTGCTCATTTACAGCCTGTCGATTTCTGTCACCTCTCTGGATGAAGTCGTGTTTTTGGTTGTCTGTTCGCGTGAACCTGAAGGCTAGTCTTGTTCACAAAGAACCGTGTTTGCTTGATGCACAGTTCCTGACCTTTAGTTGACTGGTTTCATTCTCTCTGACTCTGTATGCATTTATCAGTCATAGCATTGTGTTAACCTTCTGACCTGCTTTGCTTGCGTCATATTGTGTGTGTTTTTTTTTTTTCTTTATTAATTTCCCTGACCAGTCCCGGTTCCTGTCTCTATCTCGACCACCTTTATAATGTTTTGTCATTCTGTAGCAGAAAATGTCACAACATTGGATGAATGACCTTTTTAAAGCTCTGTCGACTCGCTCTAATCCTTCATCTTCACCGTGTGATCTTCCATCTGTGACCCCTTCACATTCATTCTCAGCCTAATCACCTCCACCATAACACAGACCCTCACTCATCTGGACAGCTGAGTGTCTGGTAATCTCACATGTATGGATATCACTAGGGATCAAATTTGGCCCAAATGTATATGGATTTGTGATTTCTATGTCAGAGATATCTGCTTATTCTTTTCTGTATGCTTACTATCTCTGAAGAGATGACTGCATTCGTGTGTAATGAGCTTTTAGTCCCATCATCATGGCATAGCATGAAAAATATTGATCAAATCTGCTTCAAGCAAGGTAGATGTTGGAAATGTTTCCTATCTACATTCAAATGTGTATGTGATCCTGGACCACAAAACCAGTCTTAAAGGAACACTCCACTTTTTTTGGAAATAGGCTCATTCTCCAACTCCCCCCCCCGAGTTAATAAGTTGAGTTTTACCATTTTGAAATCCATTCAGATGTTCTCCTGTTTTGGCGATATTACTTTTAGCATAGCTTAGCATAGATCATTGAATCCTATTAGACCAGTAGCATCACGTTCAAAAATGACCAACGAGTTTCGATATTTGTCCTATTTAAAACTTGACTCTTCTGTAGTTATACCGTGTACTAAGACCAGCGGAAATGTAAAGCTGCGGTTTTCTAGGGCGATAGGATTAGGAACTACACTCCCATTCCGGCGTAATAGTCAAGTTTGCTGCCGTAACATGGCCGAAGCAGGCGCAGTAATATCACACAGCACATGTGGAAATGCTTACTTCTGTCAACATATCCAACGTGACTTTGGTATTGCCATTCTGGTATTGCCATCGATAGCAAGGGTCGATCTACCTGATGAGGAAGTGGCATGTGTCGCAAACATCCGAGGACTTGCAATGCTGCATCTTGCAGTAGTAGATTTTTTTTTCCGGTTTGACAAAATAAACTGGAAAAACGTCACACGCCGAGTGGACCTAATGGCCAGCTGTCGCAAGAGTAAGTTATTCCTGCAACCACTACAATATATAATATAAAGATTTTAAATGCATACTGTCAGTTTGCATTTTCAGGCTTATATTCATGATGTACACTTTTACTCAAAACTCACTTTAAAACACCACCGACTGTTCGCAGTAACTTTCTTTTGCAATCACACGTGGAATTTGGTCATAGCAAATACTGTAAGCCAACTGTTCGCCAAAACCTAGTCGTCAGGGGTTGCATTTCACAGGTAACGTTAGCCAACAACAATAGCAATTAGTCATGTTACACTTACAGCCATGGGCGATGCTCCTCGTTGTCCTGTCTGTACTCTGAAGATTGTTGGGATGGCCGTGTCCTTTAGACGCTGTGCTGTAGTACCGGTAAAACTATCCAAATAGTCATCTGGTTCAAAATGCTCGGAGCAAACACGCCATTTCTTGATCGTTTCTAACGGTGTTTTGAGATCTATGTTCAGAGCAGCCAGCCATTGATTCATTAGTCGGAATTGCTTTTTTTTCGTGGGAATTCAATGAAACATGGTAGTAGAGTACGTCTTCGACTTACTATCACAGCCCCTTACTGTCATGATCCTGCCCTGACAGCCCTGTCTGTCTAGTCTTTGTTCAATGTTTCCATGTTTGTTTTGTGTTTGAGCACATGGCTTTGTCTGTGTTATTGTCTGCCATGTGCTCCTCTTGTCCTGCCCCCTTGTTTCCCCGTTTCCACGCTCCCTTGTTTAGCCCTCGTTTGTCTGAGTGTTGTCACCTGTCCTCCTCATTTGCCTAAGTGTCCTCACCTGTCTAGTCTTTTTGTGAGTTAGTGTGTGTTTAAACTTTGAAATTTTTCAGTCCTGTTCTAGATTGCCGTCTGAGTTTTTTCCCCTTTTATCTAGTTTGTTTTTCTCCTCAGCCTTAGTGTTTATCCTTTCTTTTCCCCGTTTTTTTTTAAAGTTAATTCTAGTTATTATTTTATTTTGTTATCCCTTTTGATTCTTCTAGTCTTTTGATATTCTTTTATTTTATTTTACCTAGTCCCCCCTGTCTTTTGCTCATTTTCTAGCTTTTTATTTTCTGCTTTTTGTTTTCCTTTCGATTTGATTTTTCTAGTTTTTTGATTATATTTTATTTTACCTAGCTTTCCCCCCCCTGTCTTAGTTTTTAGAAGTTTTTCCTGTTTTGTGTTCTTGTCTTTTGTGTCTTGTCATTTGTGTGTTTGTCGTTCCTGCCTGGCCTCCTGAGTTCCCCCTGGTTGCTACTTCCGGCCGCCCGCACTCTCTTTGGGGTTGCACCTGTCCCTCCTTCTTCGTCCTGCCTTTCTCCCCTCGCCGTGTGTTCCCAGGCCCGTGTGGCGACTGTCTGCCATCCTCCTCTTGTTTTCACCTGTCCTCACAATAAACTGTCATTTTGCTCATTCTGCGTTTGGGTCCTCCCTTGACAATTCATGACACTTACAATGCACATAACCATAGCTAATCGCACACAGGTAAATCCAGCCACTAACAATTTACCAGCTGCAACTCTGACAGCTGCAACAACCGGAGTTACACAAACTTAGTGCCGGTCATATTGGACGTTACCTAGCTGGGAACTAATTTCAGGCACTGTGTGATATTACTGCGCCTGCTTCGGCCATGTTACGGCAGCAAACTTCCTTGACTATTACGCTGGAATGGGAGTGTAGTTCCTAATCTTATCAGCCTAGAAAACCGCAGCTTTACATTTCCGCTGGTCTTAGTACACGATTTAACTACAGAAGAATCAAGTTTTAAATAGGACAAATATGGAAACTCGTTGGTCATTTTTGAACGCGATGCTACTGGTCTAATAGGATTCAATGATTTATGCTAAGCTATGCTAAAAGTGATATCGCCAGAACAGGAGAATGACCGAATGGATTTCAAAACGGTAAAACTCAATTTATTAACTTGGGGGGAGTTGGAGAATGAGCCTATTTCCAAAAAAAGTGGAGTGTTCCTTTAAGTAGCATGGATGTATTTGTAGCAGTAGCCAAAAATACATTGTACGGGCCCAAATTATCGATTTTTCTTTTATGCCAAAAATCATTAGGATATTAAGTAAACATCATGTTCCATGAAGATATTTTGTATATTTCCTACTATAAATTTATCAAAACTTATGTAATATGCATTGCCAAGAACTTCATTTGGACAACTTTAAAGGCGATTTTCTCAATATTTAGATTTTTTGCATTCTCGGATTCCAGATATTCAAATAGTTGTATCTCAGCCAAATATTGTCCTATCCTAATAAAACAAACATCAATAGAAAGCTTATTTAACTTTCAGATGATGTGTACATCTCAATTCCAAAAAAAGTGTGACTATGACTAGTTTTGTGGTCCAGGGTCACATATGTAAAGAGAGTATTCACACTATACATATATATTCACACTATAATTTTCTTATCTTCATGTTGCAAACCTGGATTTGGAACACAATATTTAGAAAAAAAAAATCTGAATTTTCAGCAGCCATCACTTCAGTTTTTTAGTGTCAAATTACTGAAATTATTCAGTTATAATGGGTGCTTCTTTAATAAATTAATATAGTAATAATAATTCTTATTTTCAGTGTTGAGAAATTGTTTAAATGGTGTAAACCATTATACACATTTTCCACAAAAAGATGAAGCAGCATTTTTTTAAATTTCATTTTAACATTAATAATAATGAATATTTCTTGAGCATCAAGTCAGCTTATCAGAATGATTTTTGAAGGATGATGCAACACTGAAGACATCGGTCTTTGCCATCACATCAATAAATTATATTTTAAAATATGTTTTAAAATTGTACCTGAGGGTGAGTGAATGATGACAGAATTTCCTTTAAAGTAGATAAGTGATATGACTAAAACTGACCTTTGCTCTGTGGAGGGTTGCCTGAGTTCTGTAAATAGTGGTAATTTTCCTGTCATATTCTTAATTTTGATGCTTTTTGCTCGGATGACACACAGATGTGTTTTTGTGTTTCTTCATTTCCTTCGGACGGGGAGGCTTCGGCTTTTACAGGCTCTCAGGAGTGCCTGACAGACAAAGTGCTTTCTCTTCAGTCTTAGGAACAGGACTGTGTGGGCGTAAGGCTTTGGGGTTTAAAACATGGAACAAGAAAGGCTGGAAATTGGGTTTAGTGAAAGGATGAAGTGTAGATGTGTGACATAATAAGATAGGGAGATGTAGAGTGTGAGTGCGCGCACGTACTCATATGCGTGGGGATGCATGTGGCCCTCGGCAGGAGTGGTCTAATCATTGAGTTGATGTGAACTGGCAGGTTGATGCATCCTAAATCAGACAGGTAGAAACACACACA
>NC_133362.1:28643181-28768131 GCF_049309525.1 Garra rufa | reverse complement strand
ACCCTGACGAGACCTCTCACACCTTCCAGGTTGATTGGCGCCCCAAGAAATTGTTTCTGCATCTACTGTCTCCATCAACATGGCAGGTTACCGTTTCATTGACAGCTGGCTGGAAGAGGAGGAATATAAAATATAACAACAAGCACTATGCAATGCCCAGTATGCAAAAAAAACACATCAATTTTGTGCTAATCGGCCCACACCAGCCATTTTAAAGGTTCAAATTAGTTTGGAATTTTTTTCTCTATTTAGATTTAGTTTTCATAATCATTATGTAAAGTGACAGTTTTGTCACATAAAGTAAAACAAAATGAACAATCTAAAAAAAGGCTGATGTTTTATTCTGGGGGATTTGAAAGGCAGTCTGTCATGTTGTACCTGGACTTAGAGTAACTGATTTATGTACAAAGATTCTGTTCTCACTAAAAGAGTTACTGATGCTATAGATTTATGGCAGTGGTGAAAAAAGTTAAATATCAAGGGCATCTAATTTCAAACTGCTAAAAAAGGTCATTTAAATGTGGATATATGTCTAAATGTATAGTTTAGCCATCACTAAATGGACTAAATAATCTTTTTACGAATGTAAAATAGAAGAAATTGTTTAATAAAGTCATTTTGCATAAAAAGTATTCTCAAAAGTTGAACCACTGATGTCACATGGACTAATTTTATCGATGCCCTTACTAGTTGTGTTGCTGTCTATGCAGGGTCAGAAAGCTCTCGGATTTCATCAAAAATATCTTAGTTTGTGTTCTGAAGATGAACAAAGGTCTTACAGGTATGGAATGACATGAGGGTGAGTAATTAATGACAGAATTTTACTTTTTGGGTGAACTATCCCTTTAAAGAGCAGGTCATATGTTTTTTTTTAAAGTGTTCTAATATTGTGTTGGAGTCCCCTAAAACAGGTTTAAATGCATCTAAGGTCAGAAAACATTGTAATTTTTCTAGAATATCCATTTATACATTGAGTCATTTGTGAATGATTTCGAAACAGTTTGTTCGAATCTGCTTTAATTGGCACAGAGAGGAGTACTTTAGCAAGTTAGCGAGCGCTACCATCTGTGTTGCCTAGTCCGTGGATGTTTTTGATGTTGTGGGTTGAAGCAACCCCAATAAAGTCATATTTAGCCCATGGAATGGCGATTTACCAGGGAAACCCCATCAAAATGTGTGAATTTTATACCCCGGAACACAGATTTTAACAGGGGACCCCCCCTCGAAATGCGATTGGGCTAGTTTTGAGTAGTAATTGGGTGGGTTTTGTTGTGACAACCTGGCAACCCTAGCATGCACCTTTACATAAAACAATAGTGCTCCAATTCATTCTTAAAATAATGACATAAAAACATTGTAAAAACATTATAAAGTCTGTGCACTACACTACATTCTTTATTATTAAACGAAGTAATTAGAACAACGACAGTCTACATTAATCGACACATTCTTAGGAAATAGTGGGTTCACAGCGAATGATCAGAACTATTTCAGCAAAAGAATATTATTGTTTGTTGGTCACCTGGAAACCTAAAGCTGATCTAAGTATACATCACACATTAGCACAAAAAAACTAGATATTTTAAAGCATTCAATTGAGAATGTACACATAATGTATCAATTGTACTTACAGGTTGTGGTTCAGAGACGCTTGTTAGTCCAAATAAAGAAGATTAGAATCTAAATGATCGAATTGTATTGCTGTGGTTTCTTGGAAAAAAAAATATTTTAACCTTCACATCATCTTTCTGCAATAAAAACAAAACAAACTTGCTTTCACAATGCAGAACACAGCGTCTTCTTGACATGATGTAAACATACTTACTACTAGCGGAAGTGTTTGCTTGATTATGCTAATGTATTACTGAGTGACGTAGATCTTAACAGGCAAAAAATTAGAAAATATAACGACTCGTTAAGGCAGTTCTGAGTCGACTCTTTCTTTTGAGAGACAATATCTTTATGTATTATGCACTTTTTTGATTAACACCTTTGCAGACTTTACATTGAAGGATAGCTACGTTACAAACGGCAAAAGAGATATTTTTCTAAAACCCTTGTGACCTGCTCTTTAATCCTGGATTTACTATTGTGATTTATAAAGGCAAACAACCACCATAAAATTATTATAAAATTAATCTCTTCCCATCCACCTTATTTTTAATTCAGGAGCTTGTGTGGCCATTTATAATCTGAATGTGCGAGGCTTCTAGTGTCATCTGCTTCTAGTCATTTTAGCTGTACAAAAACAGCCCATTATGCTGCACACAGGTGTTTCCTATCATAATATTTCAGTTTATTATCTTAATTTGAATGTGTTTTTATTATACTTATTTACTTATTGAGACTAATCATTTGTATAGCCAAAAATAGCTTGCTTCCTCATTGCAAGATAAGGTGGATATTCCAAGACTTCTGAAGACTGTATAATCAAACTTGATGCGTCACTTTGTCTGCTTTTTGTTTTAAAGGAAAGAATATAATATGGGGCTCAGAACAACATGATTTTATTTGGGTTTTGGTACCTTTAAATTGTAATGCCTTTTTTAGGATTGTCTGTTGAAAGACTTTTGTTCTGTCTCAAATGGATTAGATCCTGTTGTTCTGTAATACAAAATACTAGATCCAGGTTATCTGTGCTGGAACCAGTTCACTTATATGCTCCTTAAAGGTGCACTAATTTATTTCTGCTTATTAAAACCATAAAAAGGTCATAAAAAGTCTTAAATGATACAAGAAAAGTCTTAAAGTCAAAGTCAACTTTATTGTCAATTCTGCCACATGTACAGGACATACAGAGAATTGAAATTGCGTTACTCTCAGACCCATGGTGCATACAAGTAACATTAAATACAAACAGTAACATTAAATACAAACAGTAACATTAAATACGAAGATAAAATTTAAAAAAATATGAATAAATACAAATAAACATAATATATAAAATTAAAAACACAATATACAAGTAAGGGCACATGGTAGAGAGTGCAAATCACGTAAACAATGTAAACAATGTAGTGCAACAGAGCTTATAAAGTGTAAAAGTGTCAGAGCAGTCTTGTTACTGTCTATGAATAGTGTGAGGTAGTTGGCAGACCAATGCTGCACAAAGTGACTGGTGCAGGTAAGTGTGTGTGTGTGTGTGTGTGTTAGAGTTCAGAAAGTTGTGGGGCAGAAGAGGGGAGTGAGGGGAATGGGGGCAGAGCCGGGAGAGAGTTGAGCTTCCTGACAGCCTGATGGGTGAAGCTGTCCTTCAGTCTGCTGGTCCTGGCCTGGAGACTCCGCAGTCTCCTCCCTGATGGCAGCAGGCTGAAGAAGCTTTGCATTGGGTGGGTGGGATCGGCTGCTTTGCAGAGGGCTTTTTTGGTGAGACGTGTGCTGTAGATATCTTGGAGGGAGGGGAGAGGGACACCAATGATTCTCTCAGCTGCTCTGACTATGCGTTGGAGAGTTTTTTGGCAGGACGCATTGCAGGCTCCAAACCACACAGTGATGCAGCTAGACAGGATGCTCTCGATGGTTCCTCGGTAAAATGTGTACATGATGGGGGCTGGTGCTCTCGCTCTTCTTAGTTTGCGGAGGAAGTAGAGATGCTGCTGTGCTTTCTTGGCCAGTGCAGTGGTGTTGTTGTTTGTCCAGGAGAGATCCTCAGTGATGTGCACACCCAGGAACTTGGTGCTGCTCACTCTCTCCACAGACGCACCGTTGATGGTCAGAGGAGCATGCTGAGTGTGCGCTCTCCTGAAGTCAACAACAGTCTCTTTCGTCTTCTCCACATTCAGAGAGAGATTGTTGTCTCCGCACCACGTGGCCAGGCGGCTCACCTCGCTTCTGTAGTTTGTCTCATCTCTGTTGCTAATGAGACCCACCACAGTCGTGTCATCCGCAAACTTGATGAAGAGGTTGGAGCTGTGTGACGGAGTGCAGTCGTTTGTCAGCAGAGTGAAGAGGAGGGGGCTCAGCACACATCCCTGAGGTGCCCCCGTGTTCAGAATGATAGTGCTGGATGTGTTACTGCTGACCCGTACTGCTTGTGGTCTTCCTGTGAGGAAATCCAACAGCCAGTTACACAGTGAGGTGTTGAGCCCCAGCTGGATCAGTTTTTGTGTGAGCTGTTGTGGGATTATAGTGTTAAATGCTGAACTGAAGTCTATGAACAGCATTCGGACATATGAGTCTTTTTTGTCCAGGTGTGTGAGTGCTGAGTGGAGTGCAGTGGAGATGGCATCATCGGTCGAGCGGTTGGGCCGATATGCAAACTGGAAGGGGTCCAGTGAGGGGGGAAGGACAGACTTAATGTGCTGCATGACTAGCCATTCAAAGCACTTCATGAGGATGGGAGTAAGTGCAACTGGACGGTAGTCATTAAAGCAGGAAGGAGATGACTTTTTTTGGCACCGGAATGATCGTGGTTGCTTTGAAACAGGTGGGGACGACAGCCTGGGAGAGTGAGATGTTAAAGATGTCTGTGAAGAGTTCCACTGCACAGTCTCTCAGTACACGACCAGGAATGTTGTCAGGACCCGGAGCTTTGCGAGCGTTGATCCTGCTGAGGGATCTCCTCACACTGTCCGGGGACAAAGTCATCACCTGGTCACCAGGAGGGGGTGGGGTCTTCTGTGCTGTGGTGCTGTGTTGCACTTCAAAGCGAGCGAAGAAGGTGTTCAGCTCATTCAGCAGGGAGATGGTGCTGTCACAGGTCTGTGGTGGGGGCTTGTAATCTGTGATGGTCTGTATGCCCCACCACAGGCTCTGTGTGTCTCTGCTGTCATTGAAGCGACGAGATATTCCTCTGGAGTACTGTCTCTTAGCCTCTCTGATGCCACGGGAAAGGTTGGCCCTAGCTGTCTTCAGGCTCGCCTCGTCTCCAGCTCTGAAGGCAGCATTCCGAGCTTTCAGCAGCCTGTAGACCTCCCCTGTCATCCATGGCTTTTGGTTGGCACGGACAGTAATGGTTTTGGTGACTGTTACATCCTCAGTGCATTTGTTAATGTAGGCTGTAACAGTCTCTGTGTACTCCTGGAGGTCAGTGGTGGTGTTGTAAGTGGCAGCCTGTTTAAACATATTCCAGTCTGTGGTGTTAAAGCAGTCCTGTAAAACCTCTGAAGACCCCTCTGGCCACACTTGTATCTGCTTACGAACCGGTTTGGTGACTTTAACAAGCGGTCTGTAAGAGGGCATTAGCATAACAGTGATGTGATCAGAGGCGCCGAGGTGGGGGAGGGGAAAAGCTTTGTAAGCTCCTCTCTGGGTGGTGTAAACAAGGTCCAGTGTGTTATTTCCCCGTGTTGGAAAGTCAATGTGTTGCTGTATTTTTGGAAACACACTCTTCAAGTCTGCATGATTGAAATCCCCAGCCACAATGAGAAAAGCATCGGGGTGAGCTGTTTGCTGCTCACTGATGTGCTGATATAGTTCATATAGTGCCTCGCTTCTGTAGTTGTTGGAGGTGGGAGGGATGTACACAGCACACAGCAGTATAGCTGTATATTCCCTCGGTAGGTAGAACGGCCGGCACTTAATAACCATAAATTCCAGCACTGGTGAGCAGTATTTGCAGACTACAACAGCATCGCGGCACCAAGCGTCACTGATATAAACACAAAGTCCGCCACCGCGGGTCTAACCCCCCGTGACGACAACCCTGTCGGCACGATAGCATGTCAGCTGGTCGAGCTGAATGGCGCGGTCCGGGACACTGTCGCTGAGCCATGTTTCCGTGAACACAAAAACACAACAGTCCTTTACATTCCTTTGAGATTAACGTAGTAGTCGGATGTAGTCCAGTTTGTTGTCTAATGAGCGTACGTTCGCCAGAATGATGGAAGGGATAGCGGGTTTGTGTGGGCTAGCCGCTAGCCTAGCTTGGATACCTCCGCGCTTACCCCTCTTCTGCTTCCTCTCACACTGCTTGAGGCGCCTCCATTGTGGGCGAGGTGCAGGAGTGGGGGTCGGTGATTGAGTAGGCCTCCGGAGCAGACCCAGATCATTCAGCTCTTCAGCGTCCACAGAGTTCAACTTAAAAACTTTGTTTCTGCTGATGTCGAGCAAAAATGTTCGGCTATAAACGCGCTTAAGGGCAGATAAACGCAACGAAGACGTACAAAACCACTGCGACTTACAGGACAAAAAACACAAAAACACTGTTTGGTCGGGAGAGAGAGAAGCCGCTGCGTGTGCACGCGCCGCCATCTTGAGTTCTTTTTTTAACTGTCATTTCAAGAGGAAGAGAAAAACAGGAATCGTGATATGGCTTAATGTGATTACTTTAAAAGGCAGTGATATAAATAACTGTGAGTACTTCGTTTCAAAGTAAAAATGGGCTGCTTTTGGATGTTCTACAGGCTCATGCTTTCAGAGCAATTTATGCTCAGTCAATAAATAGCCCACATTTATGTCAAGTGATTGCTTTTGATCTACCGTTGATGAATTATAATGATGTTTACTTTGCAGTGTTTATATCATAGTCCTGCAAAGTTCTAATAAAAATGTTGTAAATAGTAAAAACTAGTGAAGTCAGAGTCATTGAGTATACAAAGCATAATGGCGCTATTACTCATTAAGACAAGTTTGTTTTCTGATGACAGTTATGGCAAAACATAAAAACTGTTAATAAAAAACACCTTTTCTTTGCTCTAAAAGAAGCCAAAGTAACATTATATATTAGGTTATAATTATAAATTATATTTCATACCTCCTTAGAAATAGGCTTAGTAATCCACTGTCAGAATTGCCATATTTCACGTTTTTATTTGACTCTAACATCTTTATTATACGAATAATAATGGTAACACTTCACTATAATGTTCATTAATTTACTACATTAGTTAACATGAACTGAGAATGAACAACACTTTTATAGCATTTATTAATCCTAATGATAATTTGAGGAATTACTTATGCTAACTCAGTGTTTGTTAACATTAGTTAATGCACTGTGAACTAATATAAACAATGATCATAATAAATGTATTGTTCATTGTTCTTTCATGTTAGTTAATACATTAACTAATGTTAACAAATGACACCGTATTGTAAAGTGTTACCATAATATTAATAATAATAATCCATTTACAAGCAATTTTGTATGTTGTAGGAGTACCATCTTGGAAATCATGCTTCTTTGACTGCAAATGATGCATAACTCTAACTTTTAAAATGAATCATGGGTCATAGGAAATGGTATATTTGTACAATGGCATTGAAAACTTTTGCTTTTGCGTGATGACACATCTGTGTCGCTAGGTGTCAGTATTATTCCAAGAGGGCCGCCATATCATCCAGCACAACATAAACAAGAAAATATTAAGTATACCTTTAAAACAAGTTAGAACCATCAGGAAACAAACTAGCATCTCTGTTGTCTTTGAGTATTAAAGTGTTATCCACTCCCTTTAATTACCACCCTTTAGTGTTGCACAACAGTCTATTTAAATAAATACCACCCATTAGACACTGCGCACGTCTTAAATTCTCACCATCCATTAATTTTAACTCAAGTTTCCTTCCTCTCTTAGAGTCTTTGACATGAGGAGGGGCTGGTTGCATGATTGACAGCCTCGAAAGAGAGATGCTGAGACTCACTTTGTTTACAGCAGTCAGTAATCTCTTTTTCTGCTAATACCACAGAGCACTGACACGGATCTCTTTATTTCTTTCCCGTATCTTGTCTTTCTCTCTCTCTTGCCCTCTGCTTCTCTCGTTTTCTATCTCATCCTGCTGTGAATGCTTTCTCAACTTGCACTTATCTCTCCTTGTTTCTCCCTCCCTCTCTCTCTCTCTTTCTCTCTCTCTGTCTCTCTCTAAAGGGGTGGGGAATATTCTTGTGAAGAGAGCAGGTGCAGTGCCTCCTCTCTCTCTTTTTCTCTCTCTCTTTCTCTGTCTGTCTCTCTCTTTCCTGGCATCAGCAGTAGGGGAGAGTAGAAGGCTGTCTGTGTATGTGTCTGGCTGCAGTGTCGTAGGCTTGAGCCGCGGTAAAATCCCACAGGAGATTAGAGCGGGAACACACACTAGTCCGGACTCTTTAGAAATGGCAGCCCTAGGAGAGAGCAACAGACAGGCAAAACAAACACACCCGTAATGAGGAATGGATGAATGTTGTCTCATGGAAAACCTGCACGCTGTCTCTCTCTTTTTTTAACCCTCCTCATTTTCTCTTACCGTCCGTCTTCGACAAGCTCACTCCTCCCTCCCTCCCCTCCGTCGCTCCGCTCCTCTCCCTTTCTCTCTCTCTCTCTCTCTCTCTCTCTCTCTCTCATTCTCTCTTGCGCTCTCTCAGTGGAGGAATGTAGATAGAGGCTGAGCGTACGCCCGTTGCTCTGCACGATATCAACGGCTTGCTCTACGGCAGTGGGTCGTTCATCAGATGCTGTTCAGAATGGATTTGTACTGCTAACGGATTTGATCATCCACCATCTCTTTCCTGGACAACTCTGCACCTGCCACTGCCTCTTCTACCAGGCTTATTGCTCAGCTTGCGCGTACCGGGATCTCTGCTGCAGGTCCCTTGCTCCCACAAGGATGCTATAAATCAGCAGGAGCTTTGCTCGTGGAAAAAGGGACATATTGCTTCACGGTCAACGCTGAGTCCTCCTCCGTGAGGGACCCAGATTTCTTGGATATGTATAGCTGACTCAGCGCTTGAATATAAGACTGTGAGTCAGAGCAAGACCTTGAAAAAGGAATTGGTGAGAACGAGGGAGACGGAGAGGAAAGAAAATGAGCCGGTTTTTAACTTTTACTGAACTCTACCTTCAAATACTGCAATGAATGGAGGTATGAGATCGGAGGATAAATCTAACGGTGGTGTCATTTGCAAAAAGAGGGATTTGATAATCTGACGACAGAGAGTGCTGCTGCAACGGCTGGTGCTCGGAGTCAACATGCAGATGATTTCACTCCTCCCTTTCCTTCCACCTTCTTTGCTCAGCACCTTTATTTAACATTTGTACCATTTCAGTAATCTTGCGGCGAGCTGGAAGTAATCTGGACCTATTGGTGGAACTGGACTAAAGGACTGTCCTTTTTACCGGATTCTGCAACCGCTGAGATTTCTACCTCCGGAATTCTACTGGGTGTATGCGCTTGTCTGATTGTGAGTGTGTGGATGTGTATTAGTTGCGTGTGGATGTGATTTGTCTGCCTTGATGTGTTCGTAACTATTTCTGTGTTCTTGCGGTTGTGTTTTACTTTCCAATGTCTGGCATTACCGGCCAGCATTTCGCCTTGTGCTGTCCATGTTTGCCGAGTACCTGGCCTTGGGGTTAACCCTTACCGTGCCACAGGCGAGATGAGTGACAGCTCTGGAACAGTGAACTCGGGGGCTATGGTACTGGAGGAGCCTGATGGGAGAGGTGGCTCTGGTGGACGTGACCAAGCCCAGGCCCCTGCACGTGGTGGCATTTTAAGGTGTGGGACCTGTGCCCTTTGGCCCCGCCAACAAACTTGGCTCTGCGTGGTTCCGCTTCTCATTGGCTTTATAGGCCTAGGGCTCAGTCTGATGCTGCTGAAATGGATCGTAGTGGGTTCTGTGCGGGACTACGTGCCTACTGACTTGGTGGACGCCAAGGGTATTGGCCAGGACCCCATCTTTCTGTCCAAGCCTAGCACTTTTCCTAAGGGATCTGACACCACCACCACCACAACCACTATTGGAGGGGTCAGCTCGGTCAGCCCCACCGTCACCACTGTGGTGCGGAGCAGAACTCGAACAGGAACTCCTCCGAACATTCCTCCTCGAAGTGGTGGGGCATCCGGAAGCCAGGTGACGCAGAAGAGTCCCTCTACGCGCTTTGTCACGCGTAATCCCACTTTTACGACCACCGTGGCCTCTACCACAACGTCTACTGTCCATACGTCCACCTCCAGCCCCTCTCCCTCCAACCCTGCTGTTCTAAACGACTCCACCCAAATGTGGACCAGAGAGCAGTCGTCCACCGAGAGGCATGTGACCACGCCTGGCCGTACCCACGTCAGCCGGAAAACACGTGAGTTTGATATATTTCTGATCGGTTCTTGCTCCTTTTTGCTTTGGCAAGAGCTATGCAGTTCTGCTTCTGTTGAGAATTCAGCTTCTTGGTGATTAGATCTTTTTTTGACTTTCTTTGTAGATTGCAGTTTTGCATGGTACTGTTAGCATATTGTGTTAACGACATCCCTGATCCCTAGAGGCGAAACATGACGGACTTGTGGCGATGTGCAGCCCCGTCTATCATGTCGCCAGGGAGCGGCAGATACACTAATGACAAACAGTGACTCTGACCACTCCCTGTGTTTCAAAATATGATATGGTGAATCAAGAAATATAAAGAGAATTTCATAGCTGTAATAGTGAAAAAGCTTTGCTTTTTCTTATTTTGGATTTTTTTCACTGAAAAGCTTATGTATCAGGATGTCAGTTAGTGAATGTCAGAAGATGTCTCCTTTAGCTTTGTATTTGCTGATTTCATATGGGTTACTAGAAGAGCTTCAAGCAATGTGTCTAATGACAAAGCCATACTTTGCATAAATTTATGTAATTGACAAATATTAAATGACACATTTTGCTGTTCATTTAAAAACTACAGGAGCCTCTGAAAATAAGAAAACTGTGTCGTATGTGCTAATGGTACACCCCAGTGTAATGTCAATGGCATTTTAATTGTCTGTGCACGCATAAATTGATTAATGCGTCATCATGCCTGATTGCTTGCACCTGCTCACAGTATTACCTGATGCCAAGGTATGCTGTCCATATGTGATTCTGCAGTGGGACTATAGTGCCTATGTAGTAGTCATCAGAATGCCCGTATAGAGATGTGTTCACAATTAATGATCACGTTAATTTGCATACAATGGACAGCCTATGCACAGTGATGTTTAGGAAGTTTGATGTTATGTCAGAATACTTGTCATAAGGATTACAGTAACTCTTTGTATTAGAGTTTTTGTTCTAGTGCTGTGAATATTGTAATATAATTTAAAAAGCTCTTTCTTTGAATTCAGATGGTAATATTGGATCATAGTGACGGGTAGTAAGAGGTTGTCATGCCTCACCACTCTATGAGATTACTTCACTCTCCATGTTTAATCCACATTAATTTACCTTCAATCATGGAAGCTGCTGCTGTTACATTAACTGGTAGTCTTTAGGAAACTTACCTTGTAGAGACTTCGGAAAAGCTGCTCTGTATTTTCATGTGTGGGTTTTAAGAAGTTTAAAATTACAGGACCTTTACAATAAATTTAAGTTTTTTTCTTTTCTGTTTTCAATTTAGGAAAGCATTTTGTCACATTTAGTGTTTGTTTTCAGGGCTCAACAAGGGTGGCCCACAAACAACATGGATGAGGTTCTGTCAAAATTCTAAGAAGTGACAGTCTTGGAAGCATCTGTCAAACATAAAACTACAAATGTTTTGCATCATAACACTTTTGCCATTTAAATAGCATCATAATTTGTTTGCATAAATGTATTTTGTAAAAAAGATTGAATATATATTTTTTGTGAAGAACTTTTTATTTTGATAGTCCACTTTAGACATTTCTACTAAGTAACTGCATCTACATGTCAACTAGCAGTCATTGGAGTATTAGTAGACTGTATGCTTAATATCCTCTAACACTTTATTTTGATGGTTCCACAACATACTATGAGAAACTTTGCAAGTACATGTCAACTTATTGTACTAACCCTAAACCTAACTTAACAGTCTACTCTGAGAGTTAGTAGACATGTAGTAGCAAATGAATGAGAATTAGTTGACATGTAGTTGCAAAGTTACTTACTGTTGACCCGTTTTACAAACACAGAGAGTCTCTGTGTATAGTAATGTAGACCCCCCTCAACTCGCAGTAATAAATAAGAACCCATTAATTTCATGAGGTGTCGTAAGGCTTTGAACAAGTCCTTATCGTATACTTTGGTTGTACAATAATTCATTACCATTGCAATTGTCTGCCAGAGGATATCTTAATCCTTTATGTCCCCTAGCAACAATTGCCTACCTTTATCAATTGTGCAGAGAAAAAGATAACTAAACCATTTGTGATCCAAATGCATTTGAGAGCTCACAGCTGTGGCTTGTCTTAAAACCTATTACTGCTCACCATATTAGAGATTGAAACAGATCTTTCAGTGAAAACTTTCCAGGTAAAGAGGCCATTTTGCTTTCATAGAATATTATTCTACAAGATTGACCTTGGTGAATTGAGTGGCCTGTAATTTTGTTTTTCCTTTTAGACTTCTGTTAGTTATGTTTGGTTTATGAAGTGGAAGTTCCAATGCTGCTGTCATGGATCTGTTAATGAATGTAGAGTTGAAATGCAAATTTGCAAACCTTGCGATGAACTGACCGTATAAAAATCATATCTCAATGTGGTCGATTATGAAGTTGCAGAATCAATTGTAGCATTAAGCGAAAACAGCTTTGGTTGAAACTGGCTGACACGATTCCTGGTTCCAGCTGACTGCCATTTAATGACCATTGATTCTTCCTTTGTTTTGTAACATCAGGCTGATTGGGAGGATTGGTTCATGTCATCTGTAGTACCACATTGTATGAGGTATTTACTACACTGTACTGCTGTTTGCTCTTGAAATACAAATGAGATTGGAATAATTTTAAGATTCTGACATTAAATCATTGCCAGAGCTAAATGATCTAAAATCTTTCAGAATGTTGTAAGATCAAGTGATTTATTTGCCTCGCCTGTCTATTTCCTGTTTTAATAGAAAGCCATAAAAGCACTCCCTTCCAGTGCCATTAGAGCTTAATTTCACTGAGACTGTTTAAAAAAAAAATGCCACTTTGATTTATCTTTTTTCAAGATCTCCTAAAGGAAGGATGAAGCCTTAAATATTAATGCTTAGAAAGAGAAACATGTTCAATATGTAGAAGAGCATGTGAATAATTGACAAGGGTGTGCTGAAAAATTATCAGGGAAAGGGATGAAAAATGTGCAGGGTTTTATAAATAGAGGTGGAGGAGAGGACGATGAAAGTAGGCAGTGGTGACTGGATTCAGCATATCAATGTGTAGAATGTGCCAGAACTGCAATATTTCACTTCTAGTCACATTTCACATATATATTATTTACATTAGTTTCTTCATAGTTATATATTTTGAGGATAATTCATCTGAAAATCATTTGCTCACAAAAAAAGATACTTTTTTTCTTGTCTTCTTGTTTTATTTTATTTTCTGTGGTGGCATTTTGCAAGATTATATTTCATTGGTTCTTACTGGTTTCATGGCACTTTCAAAGTGAAATGTCCACTGAGTGGTGCTAAAGGCGACCACACAGAAATATGTCTCTGTTAAACTATAATCTGCCCTGTAATCATAATTTGTGAGAAAAGTAATAAGTTGTTGTTTTTTTATTGTCACCAGTGTTCATTTCAGCTGTAAACTGCAGTGAGCCTATGATGAAAAAAAAAAAAAAAAGTAAGGAAAGAAAGTCGTTTTTAAACCTGGATGACTTTTTTTTGTAGAACATGAGTAAATGGTTTGGTTAAGCAGTTCATTAAAGGGGTCATGAGCTGAGAAATCAATCCTCTTGATCTTTTGACATATAAGAGGTCATTATACTATAAAACATCCTGTAAGTTAGTCTAAAAACAGTTTATAATGAAGCCAGTCTGTCAAAACCAGGGGCAGACAGTAGTGAAGTATTTTTACTCTGCTGTAAATGTACTTTTCAAGTGTCTGTACTTTATCAGTGTTTTTCTTTAGAAAACTTTACTTCACAACATTATATAACATTGTTCTTTTTACTGCATTACCTTTACTTTTCTTGTTAAGAGCACACTCTCAATTTCAGGAGCACATTCTAAACAATCAAAAAATCTAATAAAAAATTTGATTTCCCATTATGAGGTAATATTTGACTCCTTAAAGTGATTTACAGGGGAATTTTGTTTTTACCTTTTCATATGTTTAATGAGGCTCAGAGGTGGCATGAGTGCAATCAAATTCATAAATTCATGTTGAGATTAATGTTTTAAATATAAAATTTTGAATACAGAAATATTAAATGATTTAAATAACTGAAAAGATCTGTCAACTCAAGTAAATACTTGAGTACAAACAACTACATCTGTAATGTTCTTAGGTATTAAAAGTAAATCTAACAACAACTTTTATTTATGAAATGTAGTGCAGTAAAAAGTATGACATTATGCTTTGGAATGCAGTGAAATAAAGATTTCCTAAGAAAAACACTCTGATAAACTACAGATACTTTTTAAATTTACTCGAGTTAAGTAAGTAAAAATACTTCTCTACTGTCTGGTCAAAACGACGTAATGTAATGTCATGATGTAATAGTGTGGCTAAACCCCACCTCCAAAGAAGATTAACGCCTGCTTCTACATTGCTACCTGTTTAGCCCCGCCCACTGATTCATACACAGCTGTTAGCCAATCATAGCAGTGGCTGTTTACTTCAAAGTCTACAATTCGCCACGCCTATTCGAACAGAGCGTTCAGATGAGAGGGGTCAAAACAGGACAGAAAACAGCCTATTACTTTTAAACTATGATGTGTTTTGATGTAAAAATCTTGATAACATGTAAAAATTCTTGATAACACCCCTTTAAGTTGGTCACTGCCCATTGATGTTAATGAACCTTGAATCCTTAATCCTTAATTTAAATGATTTAACTTATTAAACCAATATACCATTAAAATTAAAACGCCTGTGTGGCTGCATTGCTGTACATCTATCAATTGTGTTAAATTAATTGTGTCTTTTTTTCCTAGCTTGTAATGTAAGCAACCTTATTCCTCCCAGTGATCGAGTCTATGGAAATGAAGGCCATTAACAGTCATTTGACCACTTTATGTTCAAAATGTTTTGTCTGTTTGGAGCTTTAGGTTGAAATTAACATCAAAAATGTTGACAGCTGACATTTTTGCATGAGGGATGACTTTTAGAAAATAACAGTAATGATTATAAACTCCCGAAGGCCTGGCAGGATATTTTTGAAGTGTTGAACTCTGGTTCAAATGCAAATCGTTTCTGTATTTTCCATTTAGTTGCGCACCAAGTCGCGCAATAATCTTGAATCTTAAATTCAACCTTTCTGGGGGTAACAAATACACCTTGCAGGAGAAAAGCTTAAATCGTTGACGATAAAAGATGCATGGGATGCTTATAAGAAAACAATAAGTTGTTCATCAGCTATGCTGGAGGCAAATGTTAAAGGAGGAAGCTTTGTCTTCATTACCACAGGTTTAGTTTCTGTCAAAAGGATTGGGTGTCTAGATCAGTCATATGGAGGATCATTATAAGCACTGTTTGGAAATAGATTTTTCATTGATTCTATGTAGATAGAGACACTTGTTTATGACATTCACACAGCTCTCAATTAACAAATAGCTGCATTAAGTCTTAATGATGCTTTTTGACAAAGACTAATGCTATTTTTTGTGTGCATGTTTCACATTGCAACATTACTTACTCTTTTCTGTGCTCATCATCTTAATCAATTTAAAATACTAATATTATGCACGCCCTGAAAACAAGTTGTCTGTCATAATTTTGCTTGTTAAGTAATTGCGCCTTGTATTAAGAATTTGGATTTATATTTGTTATATTCTTTTTCAGTGTTAATTATGTATAATGTCATTTGCTTTATCCGTTTCTTTTTGTTTTTCCTGCTTCCTATTTATTTCACTGCTTTTATCTCATGGTATCCTGTGCTTTTTCAGGCCTACTTGAAACCCTTTAATATCTGTGGACAAACAAATATCAAGTTGCTTCGGCAGGTTGCCTTGGTCACTTGATGGTGTTCAGGCTTTTCAGCCTAATGCCACATTGTGACTTTAAATAGAGCTTACCGGCATGACAAATGAATACCATAACCTCAACAAACCATTCTGTTAAAGCCCAGCCAATCAGAGTTCAGGGATAATGTTTGCTCTCAGCCCAAAAATACAGCCCAGCATAAAGGAACACAGCACCACTGTGAATCCTGCTTATTACTGTTGCAGCTTAAAGCCTAGGGCTGCACGATTTGGAGAAAAAATCTAATTGCGATTTTTCTGATCAAAATTGCGATTTGCGATTTAAAATGCGATTTACTACTATTTCATAAAAGAGCTACAGGTTTGATATGGTGGTTTTAACAGAACCAAAGAAAGACCAAGCATAATCACAAAGTATGCTACACTGTTCTACTGTTTATTTAAAACCTCTTAAACATTGTTGCCTTTTTTAAAATAAAGTTGTCAGTTATCATGACAAATTAAGAAAATAACTACAGTATCTTAAATAAAATTAAATTAACAATTAAAATTATATAATAAAATATTATTAAAATCTTAAACTTTTAGGAATCCAAACACACTGTAAACAATTTTACATCAGTAAAACACTGATGATAACCTACATTAAGAGACACTTTGTTGGGAAGTTGAGCCGCTGCTCCCGCTCATCTTTTCCAAATGGCGTTAACGTTATTTGCTCAGTACATGCAGTAGAGACCTGCACTCCTACGGGAGTATAGCGGGACCCGACGCAACCGACTGCGGCGCGGGACAAAACTTGATGGACGAGTGCGGCTGTTCGGGACGCGGGAAAATAAAATGATTCGCGGGATCCCCGCAAAATAGAAATATCTAAAAAGCAAAATATTGTTATTCATCTATTGCACAAAAGCAGCAAGAAAAACTAGTATACAACTTACAGCTATTATCAGTAAGCACAAGAATAGGCAGTCAGGTGTTTAAGTTAGAATCCACTCACTGCTCAAACATTCTTCTTGCACAGTGCTGAATATTGCGTGCTCGCGAATTAAAACACACGAAGTGTAGACATTGTGAAAGATTCATCGTGCATAATATTCATTGTGTTAGAGCTTTATGAGATCGCAAATGAACTGAGATGTCAACTTTAGCTTTGTCTGCTTGCATTCTGCTCTGGATACACACAGTAGCTCATGATTGCTCTTAATTCTGTTAAGAATAACAGTGGTTTGTGAATGTTGATGCTTAGCCTATATAACAAATATTTTATCGGGGACGTTTATGCTGGGGTTTTGTGAAACTTACGAGATGTTACAAAACTGTTTCATGTAAATTCAATTGATGTACTGAAAAAAACTATATAGGTTACTTTTATGCGGGCAGGAGCGGGACAAAACATGAATGTCGAGGTAGGAACGGACCGAGATAAACATATTTCTGCGGAGGCGGGACTGAAAAATCCGTCCCGTGCATGTCTCTACATGCAGAGTTAAAATTCCCCCTATTGGTTAAACCCTGCATCAAACGTAATATAAGCATGAAGACGTAATATGCACTTGAAGTGACCTGTCAAAAACGACTTATATGCTTGTTACCACATTTGATAATAAATCGAAATAATCGCAGCTCTTGCGATTTGAAAATCGCACCCTTTCAAATCGCGATTTCGGTTTAAAAACGATTAATCGTGCAGCCCTATTAAAGCCTATTGAAATATCCCAGCCAACATGAAAGAACTCTGTAGAAAGAGGTTTACCTACCTCACCACCATAGTAGTATCATTCTTATAGTAATACAGTACATTTAAAAAGAAGAAGACATGGAAGTAAATATATTAGCGCTGTCAAGGCATTTACATTTTTTAATGTAACAAATCTTAATCAATTATACACATCAGTTTGGTCTGAGAAATTTGGTCTGAGAAATTACCAATTAAGATTGCAAAGCTATGATTAGACATTATAGTAAAATTAAGTATCTCTAGAAAGCTTATGTTGTGGCAATGACATTGTTTTTAGAGCTAGGTCTGAAGTGACATTTAGGTATATTTACTAGGGCTATCACGATTCCTTGATTCAGTTCGAGTACTTTTTTTTTTTTAATCCTAGATTGCATTTAGCCACAATTTTTTCCGTGTTTTACGCATCTTGGAAATCATAGGGCTCTGTGATTATCTGATTACTCGATTAATCATGAGAATAATTGAGAGATTATTTGATTGCTGTTAGTGACAGCCATATTATTTACAAAGACTGTTCAGTGGTGGCATGAATGCATTTACGCTTCTGTAAGAATAGCATAAATAATGATATGAGATTAATGGGTTCTTAAAAATGTGAGAATATTACTGTGTATATAAAACAAAATACTAAGACAAAATGGAAATTTTAGACAATATAAGGCAAAAACCACAGGGGCATTATATTAATTGAAATTTTAAATTGAAAATTATAGGCATATACAGTTGAAGTCAAAAGATTACATACACCTTGCAGAATCTGCAATTTTTTTTATTTTATTGATAGTTGATAATGAGTGCCTTGTTTGTCCTGAACAGTTAAACTGTTCTTCAGACAAATCCTTCAGGTCCCACAAATTCTTTGGTTTTTCAGCGTGTTTGTGTATTTGAACCCTTTCCAACAATGACTGTATGTTGTTGAGATTCGTTGGCATTCGGACTCATATGCAACTGTTACAAAAGGCTCAAACGCCCACTGATGCTCCAGAAGGAAGATGTATACATTTTTCTTATTTTGCCCTTAATATTATATTTTTCACATTTATCCCTTTAGAAGCTACTTACATGTTTCCCAGAAGACAAAATAAGTAAAATTTACCCTGATCTTTAAATTCAAAGTTTTCACCCCCTGGCTCTTAATGCATTGTGTTTCATTCTGAAGCATCAGTGAGCATTTGAGCCTTCTGTAATAGTTGCATATGAGTCTCTCAGTTGTCCTCAGTGTGAAAAGATGGATCTCAAAATCATGCAGTCGTTGTTGGAAAGGGTTCAAATACACAAAAATGCTGAAAAACCAAATAATTTGTGGGACCTGAAGGATTTTCTAAAGAACAGTGAGCAGTTTAACACTTAAGGACAAACAAGGGACTCATGAACAACTATCACTAAACAAAAAAACAAAACAAAACAAAAAACAGTAACAACACAGTATTAAGAACCAAGCGCGTGCAACTTTTGAACAGGGTCATTTTTATAAATTCAACTATTATTTATTCTTGTGAACTATATGTAAACATCTTTTATGTGAAATATCTTATGCGGGTCTGTGCTAAATAAAAATTAACATGCATTTTGTGTGATCCCACTTATTTAGGTAAAATAACATTTTGCAGATTCAAAGTGTCTTTTGACTTCAACGGTAACTGCATTTCAATAAGTTACATCACATAGTCAGTCATCGTCCTGCATCATCCTTTTTTTTTAATACTCACAAATGATAGGCTAGGGACTAATACCAGGCCAATGCATAGGTAAATAAAGGTAGTCTGTTGGCATATGTGACCCTGGACCACAAAACCAGTCATAAGGTTAAATTTGACAAAACTGAGATTTATACATCATATGAAAGCTCAATAAATAAGCTTTCCATTGATGTATGGTTTGTTAGGATAGGACAATATTTGGCCGAGATACAGCTATTTGAAATCAGAAATCTGAGGATGCAAAAAAATCAAAAAGACTGAGAAAATCACCTTTAAAGTTGTCCAAATTAGGTTCTTAACAATGCATATTACAAATCAAAAATTACATTTTGATATGTTTACAGTAGGAATTTTACAAAAAATCTTCATGGAACATGAACTTTACTTTATTTCTTAATGATTTTTGGCATAAAAGAAAAATCAAAAATTTTGACCCATGCAATGTATTTTTGGCTATTGCTACAAATATACCCCAGCGACTTAAGACTGGTTTTGTGGTCCAGGGTCACATATATTGGTCTAGCTGTAATAATTAATTCAAAGCGTCATTGTAAACCATATCCACAAATTAAATAGCTCTTGGAATTAACATGAACTTAAAAGTAGGTGATTTGCACAATTAGCAAGGCTTTTCTTCTGCAGTGGCACAAAAAAATAACTCCTCTGCATATCCATTTCAGTCATTTGCTGTGTATGTTTGTGTGTGTTTGTGGCTGGTCTGCGTTGTCCCCTTTCAGCACTACCTAAGGGATAAAAGAGTGCATCACACACCCCGAGTCTGTTATGAGATATTGATTCACGTGTGATTGTCTACGAGACTTGTGACACTCAGCACTTTGACTGGGATCAGTTTTAGTGTCACAGGTCTGATTGCTCATGCACAGCACTTTCCTCTGTTCCTGGGCTTGTTTTGAGGAGCCACAGAGGAGCCCTGTCCCATGCGAGTGCACTGGATGTCATAAACAATTTCCTAATAATTCAATTTCATCCCCGAATTTGGTAGAATAATGCCGTGAAATTGTCAAGGCGCTGTTTTAGGATGTTTTCTCGCCAGCTCTATTTTGAGTCGTGTAGATTTCCTCTTTCAACAAAGCAGTGTTGTCACCATTCTTATTTGGAATACCTCAATGCCTGTTATACGTGATTTGCTCTTCCAAACTAGTTTGACAGATGTAGTTTGCCTAAATCTGTCAAAGTACAGATTTAGATTCTCCCACTCTAGTTTGACTAAACAAGAATAAAGACTGTGCGAGTATCCGAGCTGTCTGAACAGTGCAGCTGCAGTCGGGAAGTCTTTCTCATAGCCCTGAGGGAACGATCCTACAGCCATGACATGATCCCTTATGCCTGAGCTCATTTAGGTTGCTTAGAGCAATCTCTTTTTGCTTACCCTCGCTTTCTCCTATTCTGTCTCTCTTCCAAAATGCTGGTTGGTGGCTAATGTGCTCCATGTGCTCTCCATTTAGTTGTTTCTCCCTCACTTTTTCTCTTTTGCCTTCTCCTTATCCTCTTGTGGTTATCGAGGCAGATCTGTCACAGGGACACTGCACCTCAGGACATGGCTTCACACACCGTGACAGCATCCAGCCAACACACTCTCAGCTCAGATGGCAGATTAAAGAGGGGTCACACATGCCCCCACAAACACACACACACACATTTTGATGTCAGACTGAGGTTGATGAATGGCGGAAATGGAGCGAGCGTTTTGCATGGCTGTGTGGTCAGCGCTCCCACAGTGGGTGTCTGAGTACATTCGAGGGAGCGGTCAGTGCGGATGCGGACCGTTAGAGTGCATATGCGTCGTCTTCCCGATCAGATCTGGCTGGCATCTGCAGGGGTGAACACGTCAGTCCTAGTGCTGCCGCTCTCCCGTTTCAACCACCTGTCAAACGTTACTGATGATTTCCCACTGAGCCTCTGCCTCTCGCCTCTGACTCCGCACATACTGTAGACGTGAGTCAGAATCATAAATGACTGCTGTGGTGATGAGATCTAATGTGCATAATGTTTGCTTTAATGTACATCATTTTAAAATGTCAGTTAGGTTTTAAATTGGAAGTGTCTGCTCCAAACCAAACAATTGTTTATTCTTTACATGAATCAAATGCTGATTCCTTACAGAGAGGGAGATGGGAGTAAACGAGGAGGCCCAGACTATTTGATTGAATTGAATTTTCTAAAATTAGAAATATATAAAAACAAATAAATCTCAGATCTTAGATTTAATTTTTTAAAATATACAGTTGAGTTTTAGAATCTGCAAAATGTTTTTTTTTTTTTTTTTTACCAAAATAAGAGGGATCATACAAAATGCATTTTATTTTTTTATTTAGTACTGATCTGAAATAAGATATTTCACAATTTTTTTTTTTTCTGAAGCATCAGTAAGCAGTTGAACATTCTTTAATGTGTTGTATATGAGTCCCTCAGTTGTCCTTAGTGTGAAAAAAAAAACACAGCTGTGGATCATTCAGGTAACAACAAAGTATTAATAATCAAGTGTATGTACACTTTTGAACAGGTTAATTTTTATTAATACAACTAATTTTTATATGTATATCTATCATATGTAAATGTCTTTTATGTGAAAATTTGTATTCAGGTCAGTACTAAATAAAAAATAACATGCATTTTGTATGATCCCTCTTATTTTGGTAAATTATCATTTTGCAGATTCTGCAAGGTGTATGTAAACTTTTGACCTCAACTGTATATTATGTACTTTATTTAATTTATTTAATATAGGACCAGACTATTATAAAAATGATTACATTTATTTTTTTGTAGTGTCAATTATTGAAAAAAGAAAGACAAAGCAAAACATATTTTATTAATTTATTGTTTTAAAATGTGATTGCACATGGCTTAGCCTTTAAATAACCTCTTTTTTAAGCTAGCAAGTAGCTGTATTTACCATATTATTACAGATACAATCTAACGTTTTCTTTAATATTTAACATTCTTATAATAATAATAAAACACACATATATATATATATATAAAAAATGAGAAATTAAAACTTTTTTTCTTACACCAGAGTTTAGATGAGATTTAGGCTTAAATCTAGATAAAGAAAGAAAAACAATCTGCTATGAAAGTAAGGGGGGAAAACACTAAATTTGAGGTATATTCTTACGCAGTTTTGCTTTTCTCGTAAATGTATCTGGTCTTAAAGATGGTTAGATATTCTGTGTGCACAGATTCTGTGTTGCCCTGAAAATAAGCATTGAAGAAATGGTGCCAATGACTGGAAAATGTTTTCAGTGCCATGAGCTGTCTTTAACTGACCTTGTCCGATTTCTTTAGTGGAATACTTTAGGGATCATCAGCCTAACAGTAATACTGTATTATAAAACCATAAAACTAGATCCCACTGTTTCACTACATTAGCACAAAGTAGGCCTGTCCACCTACTCTGCTGCATTCTTATGCTGACGGGTGAATACTTTGCCTACGATAAGCCTCGTAAGACCATCTTACTGGCCTATATGATGTCCTCGCTCTCCATGTAGGACACCATTTTAAATTATACATGTAATATTCTACAGCTTTAAGCTCAAACTTTTTTTTTTCTGTAGGCAGTGTAAATAATTAATAGTGCAACCACAGAAAGTAGCATAATTCTATCTGTCATTCAAGCTCTATGTGTTGGCTCTGCTACTTTCCAATTGATAACATAAAGAGGACAGCAAAAGGAGTAATGATGATGGTGTCATGTTAAGGATGAACTGCACCTTCCGCTCAATTTCTGCTCCATTTAGAATGATAAGGGATTCACGGTATCGTTAGTGAAAGCACATGCTTAGACAGGATTCTTCAGATCTGACACAAAATGGAGGCAGTGTAGATGAGATGATTGACAGTAGCAGAGAAACCCAGAGAGAGACGCTGGTTCAGAATGAAGCTCATTTGCCTCTGACTAGCTGTCATGTCCTGAGTGACAGAGCGGCGATAGATCGAAGTGACTGTTTTTGGCTTTGTGTTAAATGAGTAATTGAGAGAGTGAGTGGAAGGTGTGACAGACAGACAAGTTAAGATTCAGCACAGAGATCTGAAGAAATTTGTGTGTGAACGATCGAAGTTTAGATAAGACCGTAGTAATTGTCACATAAAGTGAAGAAGGTAAAATAGCACAGTGACTGATCATTTGCCATTTGCATTTGCCATTCCAAAAATCAATATAATAAATAACACTAATTTGTTTTAAATAAACTATTAAAAGAAAAAGCCATATACATAGTTGTTCATGATTACAGCATATGCCAAAAGATATGGGAAACATGTTCTACAAAAAAAGGAAGTGTTTTAAACAACGGGGTGCCTCAGCAAGACAGCGAATAGTACATTAGTAAAAAAAAATGCTCTGTTTTAAAGCTCACCATTCATGCTTTGAGTCCTGTCATTTCAAAGTCTTGGAAGAGTTGTCTTTTGCTCTCTTTCTCCACAGGAAAGCAGTTCACTACATCCTTGGCAGTTGGATCAGTGGTGTATTCACTGACTGAAACAAAAAAAAGTGGTGGCCCTCCTGCAAAAGTAGCATTTATGTGTCTTGGTATCTGTCTCCGTGACAGTGAGGAGACCTGGGACATTTTACTGAAGCGAGAGAGCGAGAGAATGATAGAAATAAATATGAAGAGAGAGTTATTACAGATTAGAGGCATAATCTTTTATTTATGGAGACAAATTCCAGCAAGCTGTGCAGTGAGCTCCTATGGCACATGCCAATGTGCAGGCGTCTGATGAGGACCAGCACCCACCCGACTGGAGATAGATGCTGTCTCACTCCATTTCTCATTCTGAGACAAGACCCAGATTTTGAAATATCTCTTTCACTACTTCTCCTTTATCTTATCAGTTCCATAATGCATTTCCTAAACTACGTTCTGATTGGGGTCTGAGAGTCCCAGTGTCATTTTAATACTTCAACAAATGCTCTTTTTTAAGGATTAGTACACCCAGAAAAAGAAAATTGTGTAATTTATTCACACATATGTCGTTCCAAACCTGTCAGTGTGGTCTAATGTTATTTTAAAGCCCACTGACTGATCATTGCATGGGTAAAAAACATTCTTCAAGCCTGTGTGACTTTCCTTATGTATTATGAAGTGACATTTGAGTGAGTTAATAATGACCATTTTCATTTTGGGGTGAACTATCCCTTTAAAATTGAAGAATTTATATAATTTATTTACATACTCTAAATCTTATTGATATGAGAACTGATTATTAAAGGATTAGTTCACTTCCACAATAAAAATGTCCTGATAATTTACTCACCCCCATGTCATCCAAGATGTAATGCCTTTCTTTCCTCAGTTGAAAAGAAATTAAGTTTTTTGAGGAAAACATTCCAAGATTATTCTCCATATACTGGGCTTGCAGTTCCAATGCAGCTTCAAAGAGCTGTACACGATCCCAGCTGAGGAATAAGGGTCTTGTCTAGAGAAACAATCTGTCATTTTCTTAGAAAATTAAAATGTATATACTTTTTAACTACAAAAGCTTGTCTAGTTTTTCATCTGTGTACTCGGGTTCACAAAAAGTAGGATAGAGTGAAAAACTCCATCTAATTTTCTTCTCCAACTTCGTTGTTTTGTCTTCTTTTGTAATGGGCATTTGACTTTCTTTGCACGTTCGCTTTGTAAACACTGGGTCCATACGTGACTACGTAAAGTGGAGCTAGTAAAAAATGAGCGGTTGTGGTTACAGTTTGTAGTATATACATTTTTATTTTTATTTTTTTTAGAAAATTACTGATCGTTCATTAGATAAGACCCTTTTTCCTCGGCTGGGATCATGTAGAGCCCTTTGAAGCTGCTTAGAAACTGCAATTTGGACCTTCAACCCGCTTATCCCTATTGAAGTCCACTATATGGAGAAAAATCTTGGAATGTTTTCCTCAAAAACCTTACTTAGCCCCAACTTTTTTTTACCTTAAAATAATGTTTCCGAACTCATGTCAGTGGTTCATCAACTCATTATTGAGTTAGCCTACTCGATGGTAGGCTAAATTATTTACGACAGCGGTAATGGACAATTCCGCTTCTAACCTGTAGAGGGAGCATTGAGGGAAAAGTTACTTAGTGGGGCTTTAATTCTGGGATGACATTGGGGCTGAGTTGAGTTTTCTTTTGTAAGAGCATTATTTCTTTTTGTTTTGCTTTGCCTAGTCCAGCATGGTCCAATGAGACATCATCATAATTTGTATGAAATCCCGAAATCGTTAGGTGACATGAGTTAACCATTCGATTTTGCTATCTCGTACAAATTATTATAAGTGATGTTTCATTAACAAATTTCAGGAGGAGCTCGCGCAGATAATTAACACGGCCAATTCATCATCAGCAATCACTCCCTATCCAATCACTCCCTATCCAATCACTCTCCCTATCCCATTACTACAGTCCCTTTAAATAACCAAGCAATCCTACCTTCAGTTATCTCTGATTCCAGCATCCCTCCCACCCCCCCTGTTTATTTTCTCCTCACCTCCAGCCAGGGGGGGAGCGCTATTGGGTTCGGGCCAAAGGCCGAGCTCGGACCCCTCTCCCTGGGCAGGGGAGGTGCCCCGGGCTCGGGAATGACTACCGAGCTCGGAGCCCTCTCCCGGACAGCATGCCAAACACGCTTAACTTTTACGCTGTTTATTATATGCAAAAGCGAACTAGTGAAATTATATAGGGATGCACCGAATTTTCGGCCACCGAAAATTTTTGGCCGAAAATGGCCCAAATGGGCATTTTCGGTTTTCGGCCGAAAGACTTTTATCACCGAAACAACACGGCCGAAACAGTATGTTGACGCAAACAGAAACCGCAGCCTGCACGTGCTTGTCTGAAGCAACAAGTCCTACGGAGGATAGCGATTTGCAAAACATGTAATGCCGAAATTTCAAGAGGGGGTGTCTGCAGTCGTGCGTGTAGCCAGTGATGAGAGCAGAGATCAAGACAGATGTAGCTTTCAGTGAGGGAAAAACAATGGCTTTACGTTGGTGTTACGTCACAATATTTTAAAGATATGTCTTTTCTATATACTGTATTTTTATAAATATTTATGTTTTAAACCATGGAGGTGAGCCAATGGATATCACACAAGCAACCTGAAAACTGCGCAATATGTTAAAGTGAAAGTAAAAACTGACAGTGCTTTCAGCATCTGACGTGCATTCTCTCAGAGACAATGAGAGGCGATACTTCATATGCTGATATTAATTTAGTGCCCTAATATTTTTCTTGCGCCCTGAACATGGAGGGGAAAAAAAATAAAAGAAACGTATTTTGTGTAAGGGTTATTTTTTTTTGAAAGACTTAAATAAAGCTCTTGATTTTCATTGATGACTGCAGTGTTATTAGGGGTTAAGAAAGTCTTAATTATGATTTCAGGTGGTCTTAAATGTGGGGACTGAAAGACAAGAATTGCGATGAAACTTCAAAAGGCTATTCATTGAATAAATATGAGCGCTGCACGTTTCAAAGTCATTTGCTGCACTGCTTTGTGTACCAGTCTGACAGCGCCTCCTGCTAGAAGAGAAACACGTAGAGTTGTAAATGTGAACTGATGGATCCACAAGATAATGTGTTATAAAAATTGTAACAATTTAAACAAAGGCTGTAAAATATATGTATATGTTATTTAAGTAATATAATATTTGATTGATAATAATTGTTTAAATTAATATAATTGATTTATTCTTTGAAACTTTAATATTAATTTATGCAATTGCAATGCCTTGATTTTAGTAAGCTTAGTACACAGTCATAGCCATAAATGCAATGGTACTAATAATTGCCATAATTCTTTCGGTGTTTCGGTTTTCGGTTTTCGGCCTTGGTTTCCTCTTTTTCGGTTTTCGGTTTCGGCCAAGAATTTTCATTTCGGTGCATCCCTAAAATTATAGGAGTTTGCTGAGTTTCAGGCCACTTTTATTATGGATGTACCTGTTCGCTGACCTTTCACTGTTTCTAAGTGCCACATAATATTGGTTATTATCAAAGAAAATGGTTACTTTCTACTTGTAACCATGTAAAACGTCAGCTTTTGTCTCTCTATGCGGACGGATTTATGATTTTCTATCTTTCTTTTGCTTAACTTTTGGTAACTTCCCTGAGCTATTTAAACCTTTCTCACCCTCATTAGTGGTAGAGACCCTCAGGCGTCCAGTTCCAAACAATTATTAACCTTTAAGGAGAGGCAGGCCTTCGGACTGAGGCGCAGTGCTCGGATACCTGAATCAAATTATTTCGGGGTTACCGAGAGAGTGATATACGGCCTTGTATGCAGCCAGCAGGCTGTCTGTTATTGGTCCCCCATGACAGGACTTTGAAAAGTGTGTGCGAAGTGCATTAAAACACATTAACGCACATTTCTTTTCACTGGTATACATGTATAGACAATAAAGAGTGTCCAACATATTTCTTGCATAACCCTCTTCAAAGTCCACTGTGTGTGTATGATGTGTCCATCACATGTACCTTTGATCTCTGCAGAATATTTGGGTGCAGAATCCTGTGCGCGCAAAGCATTATATGATGAAAACACCTTATCTTACTACTTCTACGACATCAAACATGACAGCCTTTGGTCTGTATGTGCTTTAATGTGGTGTGTTTTAGTGGCACTCAAGCTGTACTCTCGTCTGGGGTGTTTTATAAATATTTTTAAGTTTCCATACTTCCCCACGCATCTTGATGGACAGTAATCCTTTTGCGACGAGATACTCGGCTAAACGCTGTCGAACGTATCTCTGCTGGGGCAACAACCGCTCAATATGGCCTCAATCGGAGAGATGAACCTGTCTGTCACAATATACTAGACAGTCATGGATAGACAGCTTTAAGCAGGTTGTAGAAAGTTGTTTGTGTTTGTCAGATATTTCGGCCTTGCCTCAGCCGGCCTTGCTTTTTGCAGTTTGCTCGGTTGGTCTGTGTATGTGTGTGTGTTTGTTTTTCTTGTGATGGAGTGTACGACCAGGGGCCACGGAGTGATGGATGGTGGAAGAGGACGACAGATCTCTCAGATGGCCGGCCTTTGCCGGTAATGGCGGTGAAATGCGATACCAGGGCAGAGCAGGAAATGGGGGAATAAGCAGGCTCCAGCCTTAATGCTGACAGAATCAAATGGGCAGCGCTTTCTCTGAACTCCTCCGAAGGCGTTTTCTTCAGGGTTTCCACTGAAAAGTCTAGCGCTACCTGTTGTGAAATCTATATATTTTAGCTGGCGGCAGGGCCACCCACCTTTTACCTCTTTGGCTGCGTGTGGATATGGGTATTGGTTTTGGACGGCCACCCTAAACACCAGCTGTTTGGTGACCCGTCCCCCTGACCTTTACCCAAGCCTGTGATTAGCTGAAGCAGAGGAGATGTTATAAATATGTATGAGGCCAAAACCACTGTGGATTTGCATAATACCAAACCTGACATTTTGGCTTGTTACATAATCATTAAATGAGTTCAACAAAAAGCGACAAAATACTCTGTTTAGAACTAATAAATCTGAATAGAGTGATTTTGAAGGTGCAAGTGCTGTTGGGAGTGAAGGGCAGTGTCTGCTTATCATGCTCTCTATGGCCACAGGTGGCCTTCGTGGGGTGGCAGATGGAATTGTGGAGTGGAAGGATAGATAAAAAAAGTTTTTCTGTCTGAATTGTTGGTAATAATCTCTATACAGATGGCTGCAGTTAGTAAAAGAGAGAGAGAGACACTAGTGGCGTGTTGTGTAACTGTGTGTGTGTGTGTGTGTGTGTGTACATAAGCAAACACTTATGAAGGATTAATGAATGCATTAGTCTCTTTGGCAGACAGACAGCGAGCATGCAAAACGTCCATATGTGTTTGTGTGAGGAGTGTAAAGCTCATCTCAGGAAAACCACACTAAATGGGAGCGATAAGTTCATGAGATGAGTTGATAAGTGCTTTGAGTACCTGCAATGTTCCGATTTCTGTGCTGTGTGTGTGTGTGTGAGAGAGAAGATAAACAAGATAAATGACACATGAGAAGCTGCCTTTACTGGAGCCTTGTATCGGTGAATGACAAAATCAATCATCATTGCTCATGTTTCATGCACGTTTGGTTTGATTGAATGCCCTTGCAAAACAGCAGCTCATCTAAGAGTAACATAATATACATATCATTTTAAAAGGGTAATAGGATGAGGTTTTCCCTTGATCTTTTGAGATTTATTATTTGTTTATTGTACTATGAAAGCGTAGTGTAACTTTCAGAACTGAAAACTTCTCAAATAATAATAAATTAGAATAACAACTATTTATTGATAAACTGCTGTTCAAAAGATTTTTTTTCTTTAGTCTTTTATATTCACCACAATAGATAACGATATAATGTATTATTTTAATTTAAGGTTATTAGAGATATTATTCATTGACAGTATAAGTGAAGTAGGATATTCTTGCTATAAGCATAAACATTATTACATTTTGTTGTTCTCACAAAACAAGCCTTAATGTATTATCGCATTATATTTAATTCTATTATATTGCCATGTAGTGCTTGCAGTGAAGATCTCAAGTCCATTTGAAATCCATCCAGCCTCCCACTTCCTCTCTAGTCTGTCAGTCATGAGGCAGGGGTCTGTTAAATTGCATGGAAAAACAGTGAATGGCAGCAACTCTCTCAGGCCCAAATCATGCTTTCACGTTCAAAGCAGAGCTGCATATAACTGTGTGTAAACTGTGGGGTACAAAAGAAGGCCAATTTCATACATGGAGACATAGTCATGCGCCCCACACTGACTGTAGTGCTTCTCTGTGATAGTGTCTCTCTGCAGGGACAGGGCTGTCACAGTGTCATACTGCTTGATGATGCCATGGCCTTTCACTGCAGCTCTTTCAGTCAGATGTAATAGTTCACATCTTAAATCTTCTCAGCGTAACCACTCTTCAGTTTAAATGCTCTTGGGTTGAGTTAGCCTGTAGTGAAAAGAGAAGGATTTGTTGGCAGCCTTGAATGATGAGCAACTTCATCTCTCATGTTAACAAAAGTAGCAAAACATGTACACAAACACACACACACATTTAAAGCCCTCCAGAGGGACAGTATCATCCCATGCTGTCAAGTATAGAAACACATTAGCATAGATTAGTCAGTCACAAGCTGACAAGCTCAGGGGAAAATAAACAATCAAAGCTAATTAATAATTGGTGCAGCAGGTGTGAGTTCAGGTTTTTTTGTTATGACTTCATACTTTAGGTATAAATGTGCAGTATTTGGAAACTTAGTCCATTCTTAAAGGGGCCATTGGACTCAAAATTCACTTTCACATGTTGTTTGAACACAAATGTGTGTTGGCACTGTGTGTACACATTCACCCTATAATGATAAAAATACTAGGTAACACTTTATTTTGATGGTCCATCTGTTGACACTCTACTAGTTATCAGTATTCATTTAGTTGCTTGTCAACAGTGCATCAGTTGACATTCAACAACATTGTTTCAACAGACAATCAACATACATTCAACTAACTGCCTGTAGATTATAAGGTGCTTTTTAATTTCTTATCTATAGATTTTACAAAAAGTGCATGTTGACTGTCAGTATGTCTTTTTCAACATGTTATTAACTAATAGTCAGCTAACTTTTTGTAGATTGTGTTACCATCCTCTAAATTGTTTACCAACTTATTAAAATTAATCTGTCAGTTGATAGTCTACAGTCATGTCAACATATGATCAACAGCATATTATATCATCCTTACTTAAGAGCCTCAAATACATCAAATGAAAAATTACTTAACCACCTCATTTTTATCAAAATCACTAGTTTGTTATCTGTTGATAGTTAACTAAACATTAGTTGTGCATCTGTTGTGTGTCAACTAATATAAAGTTTACATTCAGCAGACTATTAGTAGGCATTCTCAACTAAGCATTTGTAGATATATTTTAGGACTATCCAATTAAAGTGAAAAACAGTTGATAACAGTAGAAAGTCTATAGGCTATCAACAGAACACATACAAGCATGCATTAATTGTATGCAATATATTTGCAGTTTAAAATGAAAGTCAATACCAGACAATGAAAATACAATAGAACAAACACTACAGGCAGGATATTGGAGAAAGTTGTTTTATTAACAATATATTTACACAAACCCACTGTTTGCAAGTGTATCAGATCTGAACAGTCTGATTATGTGTGGCAAGTTTGACATCAATTAACAAATATTTATATATAAAACAAACAAACAGAAGTTACTTTACTCCTGAGGTGACATGGTGCTGTTTGTTTGTTTGTTTTATATAACTTGCCCATTTAATAGCGAATATAAAAGGATATAAAACGTAACTGACCAAAATATGCAGGAAAATTCTCATTTTGATAATAAAACATAAAAATATTTTTATAGTCGCTAGTCACACTCCTACCTCGAAACCTAACGTTAACCATATCTCTCTGTACAGTAATAAAAAAAAAAAACATGAAAGACTGAAACGTGCAATCGCAATAATTTATTCATAAACAAAAATGTCAACAGCTGTACCAAAAAGTAATCCAAATGACTATGCGTTTGCAGCCGCAGTCGTCTCTGACGGAATACAGTAGGTTTCTTTGAGGTGCAGAGCAGGATTTAAGTTGTTGATGGCTGAAAATATGATCCAGATTATTATCCTGATCCTCTCCGTCTAGGCGCCCGCATATCGTTCAAACGCATCTCACCAGAAACACGGCATGTCGTAATCTGTGGCGAATGCTGGCAAGAGCCAATGAGCGTTCGGTTTTCCTGCCGTAAAACCTGTAGTTTCCTAGTGCGTCTGTATTTGAAATTGTAAAATGCTGTTGCTGCTAGACTCGCTGCTTTGGATGGAAATGAAGAACGTCAGATAAAGGCTTGAATTTGGGTCTGGTCCTCGCAATCGCATGAATTCTGAAAATCTGGATTATGTCATTTGTATAAAATAAATGACATTATGATAATGTCATTTATTTTAATGGTTTAAAGTGTAGTCTTGTTGAACATTTTGTAGACCTGTTCTTGGAAACGAGCTGGTAACCGAAATCACAAAACAGAGTGTAAGTTAATGTTATAATTTCATATTAAGTAAACTATTAAATTATTTAATAATGCAGTTGAATACACAAGGCAATTTGTATGACAACTAAAAACAGCATAAATTAGTGCTGCGATTTCAATATTCATAAAGATTTGTTTTTAGGTGTCGTCAATATGTTAGTATTGTACGTTAAAATGCTAAAAATACGTATGTATTTGTACGTTTAGATGCTGTAAATACGTCAGAATTGTACGTTTTAGTGTCTGGAAAAACGTAAGTAAATGTACATTTTGTAGAACCACATTTTACGTAAAATAAATACGAATTATCATGAGATCACGTTGGTTTTATATATAAATATTTGTTAATTGATGTCAAACTTGCCACACATAATCAGACTGTTCAGATCTGATACACTTGCAAACAGTGGGTTTGTGTAAATATATTGTTAATAAAACAACTTTCTCCAATATCCTGCCTGTAGTGTTTGTTCTAGAGAATGCCTACTAATAGTCTGCTGAATGTAAACTTTATATTAGTTGACACACAACAGATGCACAACTAATGTTTAGTTAACTATCAACAGATAACAAACTAGTGATTTTGATAAAAATGAGGTGGTTAAGTAATTTTTCATTTGATGTTTTTGAGGCTCGCAAGTAAGGATGATATAATATGCTGTTGATCATATGTTGACATGACTGTAGACTATCAACTGACAGATTAATTTTAATAAGTTGGTAGACAATTTAGAAGATGGTAACATAATCTACAGAAAGTTAGCTGACTATTAGTTAATAACATGTTGAAAAAGACATACTGACAGTCAATATGCACTTTTTGTAAAATATATAAATTAGAAACTAACATGCACTTTATAATCTGCAGGCAGTTAGTTGAATGTGTGTTGCTTGTCTGTTGAAACAATGTTGTTGAATGTCAACTGATGCACTGTTGACATGCAACTAAATTAATACTGATAACTAGTAGAGTGTCAACAGATGGACCATCAAAATAAAGTGTTACCAAATACTATAATGATAAAAATACTTTTTTCCCCCTATAAATAATGGCCCCTTTCTCAAATCAAGCCATTCTCAGTTTTTTGGCTGTGTGATGTCACACAGACCAAGGCCGCTCCCACAATTGTTAATAGACTTGCCCTGAGTGAGCTGTAAACTGTCCGCCATTGTTTTGATGCCGGAGCAGTAGTAGATAAGCGATTGATGTGTTCTGTTGTTGGATATAATAATGAACACGGCAGTCGTCATTTCCTCCCGACATCTGAGCTGCTGAAGATGCAGAGGATTAATTTAGTTTTTAAAGAGAATGCGATTTACACTATCTACCAAAATGCATCTATGTTTAATCATTTGTGATCCAGCTTCACCTACAGAAGAATTGAGGGTTTTTTATGAATCTTTGCAAATCGCCTTTTTCTAATAATATGCTAGTTATCAAGTTCCATGGTTAAATGCAGCTAAAGTTTACTGTTTCAGAGAGAACTGCTCGTCACCCCACAGCAGAGAGGGGCAGGGTGAGCAGAGCCCATTAGCATTTAAAGGGACATGCACCAAAATGGCTTGCTGTGAACTGAGCTGTTTTTGACAAGGGAAAAAGGGTGTTGTTTTACACTACCATTGAGAAATTTTAACCAAAGTATGTCATAGACTTTTCATTAAGGCCCTAAAGAATCTTATAGTATCATGTGGGAAATGGGCATCCGATGACCCCTTTAAAATATATGAATGTCAGTTGCGTTGATCAATCTTTATAGATTCAGAGACTCCCGCAGATTCCCTTGCTCTGCATTGTATTATAACTTTCATTAAAACTTTAATAACATTGAAACATTAATGGTTTTACAAGCACTGTAGAGTTAATGTGCAAGTCATAAATAAAAGCCACAAATAAAATGTCATTTTGAGTTTGTCCAACAGTATTTTCCCAGAGATATTCTGTTTGCAGGTTTTCTGCATGCATTAAATAAATTGTTGATTATTTACTACAACATGAATTTCAGTTATTTGGATGTTTGATGCTTCGTCAATTAAGCCTTAAATAAGAATATGAAGAGTGATATTTGGTGTTTTACTAATGGAAAATGTTCTTAAAGGGATAGTTCACCCACAAATGAAAATTCTTGTTGTTCCAAACCCGTAAGATGGTTGTTCATCTTTCTAACACAAATTAAGATATTTTTTATGAAATCCTAGAACATTTTAAACCTGCATAAACCAGCAATGCAACTACCACGTTCAAGGCCCAAAAATGTAGTAGGGACATCGATAATATAGTCTTATGACATCAGTGGACCGTAATGTTATGAAGCTATGAGAAAACTTTTTGTGTGCAACGAAAACACAGACAACAACTTTATTCAACAATTTCTTTGAAGCTACGTTATGTAATGGCACAAATACCAGTAGTTTGATGTGTGCAAATGTTAGTGGAGGCCAATGACTAGCGTGGTTTTCATGTCAGACACAGTTTACTATGACATTTTACACATAATTGTATTTTTACTGCGCAGGCTATACTACACGCATTTTCTGGATTTTTTTTTCTTTATTAATAGCCTTTCTCCGTATTTTATGGATCATACAGCTCCGAAATGTTGCCATACTGCTGACTTAAATGAGGAGGGAGGGTCCGCAATCTCTGGGTTGGTTGCCATGTTTCCTCACGCTCTTTTTCAACTAGCTCAACCTTTGCAGGCAGGCGTCACATGATTGGAAAGGTAGTCACGGGGTGTGTCGCGATTCTCCCTTATCACACCGCGACACAGGATCGTGGATCTGAGTGTTGCGATTTCGGTTTCATATTGCGTATCGTTACAGCCCTACTCTCCTCCCATAAATTTTGTGTATGAAAGGGACAAATCCTACAAATGCATATTCAGTAAAGTCATAAAAATAGCTGTGTCCACGACTTTTCAGTGCTAATTCTTCACTGCATGTCTTTAGTAAATCCTGACATTACTAATTTAAACCAAAAGACAGTTTGCGCTGGCACAAGCTGTTGGTAAATCTAGCTCAAAAAGTATTCTCAATGAACAAAGGTCTTACTGGTTTGGAACAACATGAGGGTGAATAATTGATGACAGAATTTTCATTTTTGGGTGAACTATCCCTTTAAGAAATCTGTAGCCTGACAAATGTATTGGCCAAAGATATTTTGCATAGTAAACAAATTAAAACTGACACAACAAAGCAGTTTTAATGAAGACTGTTATTAAGATAACTGGATATTTTTACTGTATCATGTATTTCTGAAAGCAAAATCTTAACACCTTTTCAGTAATTTTACTTGATTTGATGTTTTGTCTCATTTTATATGTATAATTCATACAAATGTTTAAGTGTTCATTTCTAGGTCACTGTACCATGTCTCCAGAATCAGACCACTCTTTTTGTCTAAGCCCCCTGGAAAGCTCCTATCATAATTCTGATCACATCAGTCCCTTTATAATCTCTGAATAAGATTTTTTTCTTCACGTTCACTTAAAACAGCTTCTTAATGAAGCTTTCTTCTGCCATTTCAGTCCGAATCCTGTTCTTTAGTTATTACAGTTTATTACACTAAATATAATATCTCGTATAATATTTACGTCTCTGTGTATTAATTGCCGCTCCAGCTGAACGCACGTGATGGAGATTTACTACTAATTAAAGTACCGGCTTCATTGACTAAACGCGCCTCACAACATTGTCAAAAGAACTCTGTCTTGTTTTAATAAATTCAGCTATTATTTTTCTCTTGTGGACTGTATGTAAACATCTTAAAAATAAAATAATTAACATTTTGCAGAGTCTGAAAGGGGGATGTAAACTTGACCTCAGCTGTACATTATTGTGGCAGGGTGACATAAAAAGTGACTTGAGAAATAAATATAATGTTTGTTTTATTTCTGTATCATTCCACATAAGCCTACGGCTGGCCTCCTTATCATAGTGTTTACATACAGGTCAAGCAGCATGATTAATTTTAATATTACGGTTTATTTTGTTTTATTATATATTATTATGATTTTATTATATTACATTTGAATGTTTTATATATTCATATAAATTTGCTAGACAACTAGGCATATTTTTTTTGGTTTGTTTTGTTTTGTTTATTTATGTTAAACTGACATATCTACATTTTTCATGAGGCGAATGCTGCTGGTTTCCTGGGGCGGTTTATAGTGCCTGTAGTTTATAGTGCTGTAGCTTTGTTTTACTGTCTGCCTACGTTTAAACAGAAAATCACAGGGAACATTAAATAAATAGCTCTTTGTAATGCAATCACCAGCAGACAAGTCTTTTCTGAACAGCATAGATTGGATACTAAAACCCGAATGGTTGCCTTAGCTTCATTGTTACTCTCAACCTCTCCTTTGCATGCTGTAAGGAAGAGATTTCCATCGCCTGGCCTTTGACCTTGTGCTTTCCTGTTCTATTATGAGTGCCTGGGGAGAGCTCATGGGTCAGGAGCCGCCGGTTATTAGCAGATGTAGCATGCGAGAGAAATGTCAGTCACAGCTCTTTCTAGAAAAGACTAAACTACGTGCATGACAAGAATAGCAGGTCTCTGTTGCCCTTTAAACAAATTACAAAGGCGTTATCAGTATCCACTAGTAGTAGAATGAATGTGTGTTATTTACAGTGACTGAAATCTGATTGAGCAAATGCTACAGAAAAGGATCGGCACATGCAGCCAGTGTGATAAGTCTCTACATCCTTTCTTTCCACACGCAGCAAAGCTACAGTATGCTGTAACCACTACTTTGGCTTGATTAGCTTCTTACCCAAAGCCCTCGCTTACTGATATCTCTGTCTCTGGTTTTACACTTATCATAGGTATCACTGTTATCTAATTCCAGCCTTATCTTCCTCAGTGGAGCATGTCAGGGTGCCAGGGAGGTGGGCACATGTTCACAGGGCCATGCGGAACGTCATGTAAATCTAGGCTAAGAGGCTTAGCGCCTGTTCCCTCTCTCGGTTTCCATGGTGTTCCCCACAGATAGATGCCATCATGGCTGGCCAAATGCCAAGCATCCTTTTCCACTCTTGCTTAATTTCATTCTTTCTTCCTTTCCTCCCAGTCTATATAGTTTTGTTTGGAGAGGGTCTGTCTTGTGCAGCGCCAAGAGGGTGTAAGTAGGGCATCTAATCATCCCTGATCAGCTTAGTCCCACAACACCAGGAATGAAAACATGAGATTTCACTACATTTGACTACTGACAATTTCTGCCCTCAGTTGTGTGCGCTGCTTTCCAGAACACAGCGACTGAGGAATCATAATGATGTCGCGTGCAGTGTGTAAATGAGGGCATCTCTGAGTGGCACTGTGGCACAGAGTAGGCAGGACCTCGTTTGCATGTTGGTGAGACAATTTTGGAGTCCATAGAGTTCCAGTAGTAGTTAGCAGACCTTTATGGAGGGTCAGTGCATACTATGATGAGGGTAATTAAGCTCACTCCCACAGACTTTCTCTCACTTTGTCTTAATTGAATGTCTTAGTTTGTGCACCCTTTTCCTTTCTCAGTTTTCAGTTCACTTCTGTTTAGTTTGATTCAGTCTGATTCAGTTGATTCAAGCTGACTTAAGGAAATCTTGTTTGACTCAAACGTATTTATTGTGTGTATGTGTATATATATTAGTGGTGGGCATAGATTAATTTTTTTAATCTAGATTAATCTCATTGTAATCTTAGAATTAATCTAGATTAAAATGGCTAATTTGAATTCTGACAAAGGCATTCAGAATATGTGTGCTACCCAAATAATGACTAAAAGTAAGTCTTTGAGAACGGGTTTCTCAAGCCAGGTGGCGCATTAGACCAGGGGCTCATCACAAACTGCTTGACAATTGCATTTACAACACAATTAACTATACAAACTTGTGTAACCAACTATTCCTACAACTGCATGTACTTCTGCGTAAAAGGCTTCGCAACGTGCGCGTTGCAGTTAAATACACATGGATATCTGCGTGTATAGTCTTCTGTTAAACTGTGTTGCTTTTAGAAGCGTCAATTCAGTTGTTGCATATAGTTTAATGTCTTTATTTCGGGTTTATCAAAGTAAATTAAATTGGGCACGTGCCCCAGTAAAAAGGGTCTAGCAAAGCACCTGCCCTGAAGCAAACCCGGCGGCTTCATAGCTGCATCCATGTTGGTACGTCTCGTTTGATGTGGTAATTTCACAGTAGGCACTCGTTCTCGCCCCCTACAGTGCCCCCTATATAGTTATGTATTTTATAATTTATTTATTTTTGTTAACATATTTGTTTGTTTATTAATATTTATTTATTATATATTTTTATTTATTATATTATAAATAATAATAATAATAATAAAATTATAAATAATGATATAGTAAATAGTAATACTGTACAACTCTTCAGTTGAGTTTAGTTTGGTTAAATTCAGTTTATTTATTTTATTCAGTTAATACATGTTTTTTTTTTTAGTTAGTGGGGGTCAGTAATTTTTTTCTTTTTCTTTTTTTTATATTTTTTTATTAAGCAAAGACACATTTAAGCAAATCAAAAGTGACAGTAAAGACTTAAATTGTTACAAAAGATGTTTCAAATAAATACTTTTTTCCCTTTCTTTTTGTTCATTAAACAGTCTAAAAAGTGCATTTTTTATTGCAAAATTATTTAGCAACACTACTGTTTCTGACATTGATAATAATGATAAATGTTTCTTGTGCATCAAATTAACATATTAAAATGGTTTCTGAAAGATTATGTGACATTGAATGCTGGAATAATGGTTGCTTAAAATTCAGCTTTTCCATCACAAAAATTAATTTTAAAATTAAAATGTTATTTCATATGTTAAAACAAAACAGCTTGTAATAAAATGTATGTATTTATTTAGTTTGTTTTGTTATGTTCTTTGCAAATGTAGCCTTGGTGAATTTCAAGGACATTTAAAGAAATCTTTCCTACCCCAAACTTTTGAATGGTTATTTATTTATTTTTGTTATGTGTTAGTTTTAATTTATTTATTATTTTTGTGATATGCCATTATTCATGTAGAATTCCTACACTACAGGAGTTGTGTGTGTGTGTGTATATGTGGAGAGTGTTTCCATAAGCTCTTGGGCACTGCAGGGTTTTGATAAATTCTAAGGCTCTGTGCTGTTTTTGCTGATATTCATCACTTCCAGTCCCATTCTCTGCTGGGAACCACATCCCACAAATCTCCCAGCATTCACAGCAGGCAGCCAGAGGGAACATGCCCAAATGTAAAGATTAATTGGGCATAAAACACTTTGGTGTCACTGCATTAAGTTTAGGCTGGTCAGGTGAGCAAGTGAGAATGAAGTGCATGACAGCTCATGTTCACTTCAGCATATTAATTCCTTCTACATCATTTTGTAGCTTTAGTCTTGTGGAAGGTGTAAATGTGTACTTGACCCTGGACATGCATTGTAGGCCCATCTTAACATATTGTACACTTTTAAACAGGCACTCATAGGCTTATTTTTGACTCATTGTTACTGGTGATGCAGCATCATCGACACAATGTATAATGCAAATAAATTAAGCAAGATATTTGCATTTACTGTCCATATTGTCCTCCTCAACCCTGTTAAGTCCTTGAAAGTTCTGCCCAACAGAACTGGAAATTTGCATTTCTGTATCAGCCTGTTTTCCATTTATTCCATGTGCTTCCATCTATTCGTCCTGCGTTTGACCTCACAGAGACTCACCAATCAACACTAGTCATTTTCATGCATCTATCTTGTCCATAGGTAGTTATTAAACTAAAACGCTGTCAGGGAGAGGCAGCATGATTTATATTACTACTTTCTAGCACCTCATGCTGTAATTATTGGCTGTGCTGACAGCAATACCTTTTTCTGGCTTAAAAAAATTCTGAGCAGAAATTCCAAAACCCACGAAAAAAAAAAAAAAAAAAGAGAAAGTCAAACATTTAGTCCCAGGAGGGCAAACAGCATGCTGCTTTCTTTTATGCATTTGGTCAACTCCTTAGAATTGTGAGCAAGTGAGCAATGATGAATTCAGCTCAGAAAGGTCTTTGTATTTTATAAATGAACCTGAAACCACAGTGTGGAAAGTTACTTTTCCAGTACTGAGTGCTTTATTCACAGGTGAGTTCTGTCAAATCTTATGATGCATTTATTCCCAGAAAGCTAAAGCTGTGCCTTTTCCTTGAATAGTGAGAGATGTGCACTAATTTTCTTTCCTACATTGTTTGATTATGGTTAATTACTCCATGCCAGACTGTGAGACCCAATCTTATTTGAATTTTCATCTAAATAAATTAAGCCGTAAGCAATGTTATTGTACAACAAATTGACAGCTGCTTATGGAGCTGAATATGCCATTAAACTCAATTGATCTGCTACTACAACAGCTTCCTGTTTTCCATATAAGCTGTTTGTGAACGTGCATAATGATGGCAGTAGGGCTGCAACTAACGACTGTTTTAATAGTCGACTAGCCACCGACTATTGAAACGATTAGTCGACTAATCGAATAATTATTAAATTTTTCTAAAATTTAGCATGAGATTGCTTTAATTATGTGGAAAATGATAGTAAACACAAGAAAGAAGGGGGTACTTCAATGAAAAATGCATATTTTATTGAACTTTGCTGCTGATAGGCCGATTCATACTAAAAGTAAATAAAAATGCCCTGTCTAAAACCAATTAGGCACAGTGCTCTGTTAGTTTAGACATAAATGCATAAATAAAGAAACTCTATAATTTTTTTAAAGGACAGGCACATTTGTTTTTTAAGAAAAAATAAATTAAAATCAAGTAAACATTTTCTTCCTGTAAACCAGGGGCAGGCACATTAGCAGCAATAAAACAGTAAACATAAATATTAAGTGCATTTTGTGAGATACATTCAGTGGTCAATCTGTTGCAAAAGAACTTTACAACTAGTCTCAACATTATGAAATCTAATGGTTTTAAAATAAGCTTTTCATAACGTTAAATCTCTCTTTTTTGAAAGCGAAAAACAAAACGTATTGGCTTCAGTGTTATTTAAATCTTACCGAGGCGAGTCAAACTCCGTTTCATTCAACTGTCTGACGTGCTTTCTCTTTAAATGTTTGTGCATCACCGAGGTGCTGCCGTGATACGCAAGGACTGCTTTGCAAACCATGCAGGTAATCTTTTTATTTGCCGTATCCAGGATAAAATGCTCCCAATCTTTAGACGTTTTGGTACGCGCAGCTGCTGCGTTGGACGCCGCCATTTCTGTATGTTATCGCTCAGCAGAGAAGCTAATGCGCATGTGCGACTCTCGGCAGAGATTGTAATGAAGAGAGATGCCTCACTCGGTCGGAAAAAACATGTCTGGTGACAACTTCGACAATGAAATTCATTGTCGACTATTTCTATGATCGATTTTTGTCGACAACGTCGACGAATCGTCGCAGCCCTAGATGGCAGAGAATATTCTGATTGGCTGACCATAGACTGCAGTTTTTATTTGCATTTTACAGAAACATCTAGCTGTTATAGAGATCTGTTTAATTAATATGTCATGATTAAAACTGTCACTAATGATTTTGGTAATCGAATAATCAGTCGATTATTCTGATGATTAAAGAAGTAATCACATAATTATGACTATTTGTTTTGTGGTAATAACAATAGACTACTGACATTTATTTAATTAACATGTCATGATTAGAGCTGTCACTAACGATTATTTTGGTAATAGAGTAATTGTCGATTATTCTGACGATTAATCGTGTTATCATATAATTATAAAATTTTTTTGTGGTAATAAAAATAGATTTCCGAGATCTGTTTAATTATTATGTGATGATTAGAGCTGTCACTAATGATTATTTTGGTAATCGAGTAATAGGTTTATTGTTCTGATGATTAATCGAGTAATCACATAATTATTACTTTTGAGCGTTTAATAAAAATAAACCTAAGCGAACAATAGCCTTTAAAATTATTAAAAATGCATATATAATACATAATGTATTATAAACAATAGAAGAAATGTACATTATGCATTATAACAAATCACTGCACCACTGTACCAATGGCCTGGCAATTGTTTTTACACTCTACGGTGCGATCTGAATCTTAAAAATCCTTTTTTAATGTTGACCAAACAACATTTAATTCAAACGTCCATTTAATCTTTAATGTTTGGCCATTTCTTTACGACAGAAATGCTACAGCCACTGTCATTTCTTGAATATGTGGACATCAAAACATGTAAATTCAGAGTGAGGCTTTGAGCATTTATTTTGAAATTGCGATGAACAGTTAGCATATTGAGAAAGATATGTGTATTCTCTACTGTGTTTGTGTAAAAATCACAACAATATGCAAAGACTGAGTTTAAAACACTCCATAGTAAATGATAACAGTTTGTGTGGAGCAGCATTTACTGTGAACGGAGCTGCTCTGAGAAGCACAGATGTTACGTAACCTACATGCATGTAGGTAAATAATTAAATCGCAATTGAATCGTATCATTACGCTTACGATTTTGGGTTTATTATATCATGCAGCCTTGAAAAATGGGCAAATAATGCGTTTCATGGATTCTTGACTGTAGCATGTGCCACTTTTTGTATTTTGGCAGCTACTCGACACGGGCAAATTGCAGTCGAGGATTTCTTAATATCGAGTACCCAAATTAAATTGAGGAATTATGACAACCCTAGTCATGATAGCACTGTGTGATTGTATCATGGTTTATTAAAATCATAGAATTTCAAAGGATATGACTTAATTAATTTTTATGCTCAGAGAAGCATGGGACTGTGTTCATTTATAATGAGCAGCTCATGATCCAGCGTTTTTAGTGTCTCAGAGTGACACAGTAAATGCTGCTCCACATGAGCTCTATCTGTCCTGGATTTGGGTCACTTATAAATGTGCATTTGGGAACCCAGCATGCACCAACTATCTTTCCAAACTTGTAATGACAAGCACTTATAAACCGGCTGCTGTCAACAGAAGAGAAGCTTTAGGGGTTCCCTGCAGTTTTCCACTAAAATAAAATAAAAAATGGAGAAATTTAGACAGCCACATTCTTCTTCTTACACTATTTTAATTATGTAATTCACTATTTTAACACCATATATAGATCACTAAAAACAAAATCACAATTAGATTACCTAATTCAGTGACACTTGTGTGGCAAATGGTAGTTGCTTTATTTATTTATTTTTTGTAGACTTGAATAATTTGCCTAAAATTACTGGGACACTTTTCATGTTACACCTGTGGGTGTAGAATTAGGAGAAAATGAAAAATTTTCAAAGTGAACCATCTTCCTCCAGACATTGTAACCACCGTTTCTAGAGGGAAAATAGGACACATGTAATTTATAATAATCTCTGCAAGGCCATGCGCTCTCAGACAGAGGTAGCTGCAGGGTGTTTTATTATGTGCTTATGTATGTGTGTGTGTGTGTGTGTGTGTGTGTGTGTGTGTGTGTGTGTTTGTATGAAGGAGATACAAGATTTTGTGTCCTTCTACAAGTATGCTTCAATGGCTGTATGTTTGGTTAGTGTGCTAGTGTGTAGCTAGAGTGTTTGACAGTGCCCCTCCCAATTAGATCCACACTGAATCATTCATAAATGTTGCAGCGCATCACTCCAGGCATCCCCTCCCTTCTCTCTCTCACTTTCTCTCTTTGTGTCTCTCTGTCAGCCAGGGGAAAGGAACTGAGCTCTGAAGATGCATCCTGGCCTGTTAGTGTCTCACACCTATTGAAGTATTCATATCATCCTCTGTACAACACCAGCTTTCTTCAGAACCACATCTGACCAGTCACAGGGCCCCACAAACCCGCAGTAGCCAATTAGTGTTCATATCACTCCAGTGGCGCTTTTGACCAATGGGCCAGCTACATCTTGTTCGCTGCGACCAATCAGAGGTGTCTACTCAGCATGGCAACTAATCATACTGCCTGTGTAATACATGCTGTAACCATGGGATCCATATGCCAGTCAGCAACGTGTTCAAGAGGTGTCGCAAAAAGGGTTATGGGAATGACAGGCAGCGAAGTGAGGAGGGTGGGCGGCAGCCATGCAGTGTGGGAACAAGTGTGAGACATCGTGAATCCTTACCCCAAATCTGCTTGGTTTCCATGGGCTTTTGTGACTCACGTATAGCATCTGTCGAGGAGATTTTCAGATTTATAGTCTAGTATCTAAATCAAACATTTTTGTTTTTAATGATCAGTTTATGATCTGCCCCTTCATTATAATGCAGAGTCAAAAAGAAGATTATGTGGCGTTTTGAAAATACAATTATGCTGTTTAGATGGAATTATGTAAATGGTGGCTGTGGCTGTAACTTTTTCCCCCTAAAGATTCCAAACAATTTTCAGACTTTTTAATGGATTAAGATTTATTCAAACATACAAAAGAATCAGAATGTTCTCTCATGCAAAATAATGTTTTTGATGTTTTTGATTAACAAGGCTGCATTTATTTAAAAAATACAGTAAATTATATTGTGAACATGGCTTGACATTAACTTTTTTGCTAACTACTAGCCATGCAGCATTTTCACTGGCCACAATTTTGTTGTTGGGAAATTTGTTTTTTTTTACCTATTTTTTCCATCTTTCCTTTCAAATTCTTATATTCTTATATTCTTAATTCTTATAAGACACTATAGGGCTGTTACCAGTCAAATGTAATAGGTATTAACAAAATCGATCTTTCCACTGCAGAAGAAACAGAAACAGCTGAAGTGGCATTTAGATTACACATTTAATGAAGCTAAAATGTAGCATGAAAGCATTTACATTGCAAAATTGCAACAGTATGAATTAGGGGTGGGCGATATAACCAAAATCATCACGGTAGAAGCAATTTTCTACCTCGATAACGATATATATCACAATATAGCAATTTGTATCTGAAAATGCATAAATAAAAATTCAAACACTGTTTGAATTCAATAAACTGTTTTATATAATGTAATTTTATTTAAACGGCGAATCGCAGCATTACTTTAAGTAAAAAAATAACCATGGTATAGCCATGTTACTATCATGTTACTTTTTTCCCCGGTACTTTAGCCTACTTTGTGTAATAACGAAAACATTCATTTCAGTGGAAAACTAAGTCCAAAACTCTCTATTTTAACATTTTGAACAACAGGGCTCTACAATCTTTTGCTTTTTTTAAATTTTTTATAAATACATTTTTTTATATATATTTTTATTTTAAATTTTTTTGATAATCAAATGAAAGCATAAACATTTATTTTTAATCAAATGAAAACTAAACCCTTTTAATTTTTGGCAAACAAACAGAGGTTTACTGTTAAAATCAATACATGGATGAAAAATTATATTCAGTTTAAAACGATTAAATAATAATTGTAGTATTTTTTTCTACAATTAAGTGGTTAATCTTGTTGTAATATTTTTTTTTTATCATATATTGTTTTATGTAAATTATTTAAATAGGAATATATAAACACCTACATTATACTGTACAAAAGTAATACAAGACTAATATTGTTCTGTTACATGTTAAACCGTACTTTTATTTTGACAGGTTGCCGTGAAGTTTCTGTGTGTACACAGTATGATATGATGCTAGTTTTCTCAAATGAAATGGTAAAAGTGACACTCACAGCAGTTTTGGGGATTGAGTTTATCTGTTCACGTGAGATGCAAATGCCAAAAATTACCAGGAGTGTCACGTGTGCTTCAGTATGCATGTAGTAAAAAAAAACAAAAACGCGTCTCCGCCATTTATACATACAGAGGCAAACGGAACATGCAGGATTCATATTTAAACGGTCTTTTTGCGTTTCAGTTTTCACAGACACTAGTCCGTATCGCGATTTGAATTAAGTGACAGACCACCTTTTGATTTATTAATCCAAAAATCAATGAATTCCGTGGCATTCCGCACAATAGTAAATTCGGTTTTTATAAATGGAGTCCGCGATCACTTATGTGTTTTCGCGGAGGAGACATTGTAAACGCGCGACCATGTAGAGACGGAAATGACATGCCTTCGTTTAAATAAGATAAATAACACAAGGCAATTTAGTTTGTACATTGTAAAAGAACAATGTATAGACCTGTTCTATAGGAAAGATAACCTTAAATGACTTCTATTGTGATCTGGCGCTATATCGAAAATAAAATGAACTTGACGTTCAACGGGGGCGGGCGGTGCCGTTGGGGGGAGGGAGTCGCCCCCCTAAGATAATGGTAGGGGAAACACTGTGACCTTGTTGTTGATTTCGTCACATGTAAGCGCTGCTGCACCCATGCTCCATGCTTCTTCTTCCATTGTCGAAGTGAATGTGTATTGCGTGGTTACATAACGTGCTACGTCACGTAATCTCAATCGCGATTAAGACAATAGACCAAAAAAAATCTCTATCGGTTGACAAATTTCTACAGGTTAATCGTGTCTACCGGTATATCGCCCACCCCTAGTATGAATAATGTTATTAGCTTGTTTTTTAAAAAATATAAAAATATGAAATGTTGGAAAAAATGCAAAGATAAGCTACTTTTAAATATGAAAGTAAACCATCAATAGGTCTCATTGAATGAGTTACTGAGTCATGCCTTAAAACGTTTTGTTCAGATGGCTTTGTCTGTCTTTATGAATGGACCACTGAATCATTAACTCAAATGATTAATTCAGAAATGCTGAATTATTCAGTAACAAAACGCAGCTGTATGTTGCTCAGAGATGCGTGACTGTTTTGCTGTGATCTTTGTTTTAAACTGTTTTCGGTAACTAAATAAATCGAGCAAAAACAGTCAACACTGACAATATTGCACTAAAATATATGTTAACTACTCATTTGAACTCTTGTATAAAATCAATGTCAAATTTACAATCGTGGTTTTAATGGAAAACTGCACTCTTGGTTGTGTCATGTTGCTTAACTAGGCTATATGTTATAAATATAAAAACTACGTTTTTACAGTAGTACGTTTCTTCTGTGTGCAGTTGTTCATTTCTGTTGATTTTTCCACGAGACAGGTCTGTGCGGTCCTCAACTGGCGAGACCTTGTTACTGTCTATAAATTATCCATTGTCAAGTGCCGTTTACACCAAATATAATAAAATCAGAATCATTCTCGCTGAAATTTCTGTGCTTCCCTAATTAGATGTTTTACGACAAGTACAATTATTTTTCACTTGCACCTTCAAAAAATCCACTTGTCCCAGACAAGCATTAATGTCGAGCTCTGTTATAAAATTCAACCTGCCAAAGTGACTAATGGGAGTGACCGTGTTACCCACCACTGCGGAAATGTCTAGCCCTGATTGTGAGATATTACATTTTATTATTTAAATAGCTGTTTTCTATTTTTATATATTTTAAAATGTAATTTATTTCTGTGATGGCGAAGTTGAGTTGCTGCAGTCTTTAGTGTCACATGATCCTACAGAAATGAGAGATGATCATTTTGGCCATTTGTGTTTTTCGTGTTGTAATTTTGTAGTAAGTAGAAGCTCTGATTGGAGTGGAGACACTACGTAGTGCTCTTGTCTGAAGTGACAGCTACATGACATGATTTTTTTTCCCTCACAAATGGGGCCTTGCAACTTACGAATAATTTTGATAGAGCGTGTAACATTTTTAGCGCATTCTCATATTTTAATGTCACATATTTGAAAGATCATATACAGCTTCAGTCCATTAAATCTGTACAAACCCCATTACAATAATAAAAATATGTCATTGGAGGAGAATTGAAAGCCAATTTTCTTTCTCAACGCTGAGCATATCAGTGCTCACAGACACAAAAGGACGTCTGCGCTAATGGTGACATCTGACATGATGTTTTAATGAGCTCTTGAGAATGATGCCCTTTTCATCCGGTTGTGCCCCTTCAGGTGACTTTCGCCTCAGGAGATCATGTATTGATATGTTATATTAGACTGGAGAGAAACAGTCACTTTAATTGTGCTGAAAATCAATTGCATTAGATGGAAATTTTAATTAGGATAAAATTCATCATGCCTTCTGAGCTCGACAGTTATTTTTAATGTTATGTTACGTTTGTTAGTTGAACCATTTATGACTGAGCTTTTCGCATAGAGTTATATCAGGATTCATAAGGTGCCACAGGAATCGATCTCTACACAAAACTCCCTGTATTATTGTACAGTCTCAACAAAGCAGAAGATAACACATCCCACATCCACTGCGATTTTTAATTAGACACTTTGAAGAATCTGGGCTGGTGTTTTCGTGTCCTATTTTGCTCTTCTGCTTACCTCAAATATTGGTCATATTCCCTCTCTCTCTCATTAGGAAGGTGCTTAGTTTACTTCCCATCTTTCCCAGGTTTGTTTGTGTTCATATCTCTTCAGCTATCCTTTAATCACCAGTGACAGCTTAAAGGTTGTATGTAGAGTCTCTTTGCTGTGATGTTCTCTGAAGCTGCTGCTGTTGGTATTCATTGATTTTCTTGGGTATTCACGCAACTTTTGTACAGTTTGTTTAAAAGAAGCTTGCAACTCAGACTTGATTAGACTGTGGAAAATGGCCCCTCAAAAGCATGATCAAAGTAAAGGTGGAATAAGTGATGGCCATCATTATAATCAAAGACTCGCGGCGCAGAATTCTATTTTATAGCGTGCAAATTTCCTTCAAGCTGAAAATTATGGCTAGTTGTCTTCCATATCTTTTTTTCTTTTATAACCCTATAATCCAACAGCTTGTGTACCTCATTTTACAGGAGTGCTCATCTAAATCATCAGTGTCAATCACACTTTTTTCTTCATTGTCCTTTTTTTCATGTGATTGCAAGAGGTCAACATTCCAATTTCATTATTCTTTTAAAAATATAATACTATGGAGTCGCATAATTGAAATTTTAATGAGATATAACATGGATAGGTAGTTACTTTAATTTACACCCTCCTAAATTGATTTTTGTTCTGATTTTGTTGCTAAAGAGAAGACTGACAATGTTTAATCACATTAAACCAACCAGAAACTCATTTAAAAAGCATTTAAATATATAAATATAAATACACATATTATTCAAGATGTTTCCAACTTTGACATTGAACCAATTCTGTAGAATGGCCCATATACTGTTATTCATGTTTGAAATCAATAAGATGTACAGTGAGTATACCCCTCCTATTCAACAACCATTTTAGTATATCTTCTCAAGAAACAATACTATAAAAATGAAACTTGGATATATTTTAGAGTAGTCAATGTGAAGCTTGTATAGCAATATAGATTTACTGTCCGCTGAAAATAACTTATCATACAGCCATTTTTTTTTTCAAAATAGCTGGCAACAAAATTGAGTACACCCTAAGTGATAACAGCAGTATGTTGTTTAACCATGCAAAGCCACATGTCCTATTCATCATGTTTATGGTAATGTTTTTGTTTGCTTGACAGGACCATACAAAGTTGTTTATCTTGTATTAGAGTAGTTAAAATTAGGTGTTTTAGGTACAATTCTCTCATACAGACCACTAGATTTTCAACATGGCATCCCATGGCAAAGAACTCTCTGAGAATGGGAGAATTAGAATTTTTGCTCTCCACAAAGATGGCCAAGGCTATTAGAGGTTCAGTAACACCCTAAAACCGAGTTACACTACAGTGGCCAGGGTCATGCAGCGGTTTTCCAAGATGGGTTCCATTCGGAACAGGCCTTGCAAGGGTCGATCAACGAACGTTGAGCACTCGTTCTGTGCGTCAGGCTTCAAAAAACAGATGCATGAGTGCTACCAGCATTGCTTTAAAGGTTGCAGAAGTCAGTGCTCAGACCATACGCACACTGCAACAAGTCGGTTTGCATAGGCGTTGTCCCAGAAGGAAGCCTCATCTGAAGATGGCTCACAAGAAAGCCTGCAAACAGTTTGCTGAAGACAACCTGTCCAAGAGCATGAATTACTGGAGCCATGTTCTGTGGTCTGATGAGACTATAAAATAAACTTGTTTGGCTCAGATAGTGTCATGTGTGGTGATGCCCTGGTAAGGAATACCAAGAAAATAGTGTTTTGCCTACAGTCGAACATGGTGGTGGTAGCATCATGGTCTGGGGCTGCATGAGCGCTGCTGGTACTGAGGAGCTAAAGTTAATTGAAGGAAACATGGATTCTATTATGTACTGTACATTCTGAAGCAGAACATGATGCCTTCCCTCCAGAAAAACTAGGCCGAACGGCAGTTTTCCAACATAATAATAATCTTAAACACACCACTAAGATGACAACTGCCTTGTTGAGGAAGCTGAAGGTGAAGGTGATGGGGTGGCCAAGTATGTCTTCAGACCTGAACCCTATTAAGCACCTGTGGGGCATCCTCAAGCGTAAGATGGAGAAGCACCATGTGTCTAACGTCCAGTAGCTCCGTTAGGGGTGGGGGATCCCAGCAACAACCTGTGCAGCTCTGGTCAATTCCATGCCCAGGATGATTAAGGCAGTGCCAGATAACAATGGTGCTAACACAATATATTGACACTTTGGACAAGTTCACTTAGGGTGTACTCACGTTTGTTGCCAGCTATTTTGACAAAAATTGACTACTCTAAAATATATCCAAGTTTCATTCCTATAATATTGTTCCTTGAGAAGATCTACTAAAATGGTTGCTGAAATGAGAGTGGTGTACTCACTTTTGTGACATACTGTATGTTGAGCTCCTGAATCAATGAATAAATACTGTTGATTTCGTGGAATTAGTTTTAAGCCATAAATACACTTTCATCTTTTAATCTCTAGCTAATTATGGCGGCTTCAGCCTTTATCAGACTTAATAGGTAAGGATTCATTAAAACTCTGAACCACACAATCACTTCAGGTGGCGTCCTCTTTTTTCCATGCCTTCGATTGTTACTGATATTCACTTCCATTTAATAGCCTCTTGTGATTCACAGTTCAGTAGTATTAGCTTTTTCCACAATATATGTCTACTCAGATTTGATTAGAATAAAATAATGACTAATTATGTGTCAGACAATGGCTAGAGGATTTACTAAAATGTGCACAAATGTTCATGAACTGTTAGAAAAGAAAATTACGCTAAGATGAAAAAAATGAAGGAGTGTAATGTTTATGGTTAAGTAAAAAAAGAAAGATAGTCTGGTGTGAAAAATCTCAGTCAGAGGTTTAGGTGATGAAATAAAATGGACGAGGTTGTAATTTTTTTACTGTTTAATTTGATAGTGGATTCATCCTGTTGCTATTTCAGTTTAAATGTCTTTATAGTCCTCCTCTTTCCTCGTTTTTAAGATTACAATTATTTAGATTAATTCCAGGGTGACAAAAGTAGCAAGATGGGTTTTTTTTTTTTTTTTTTTTTTTTTTTTTTGTGTGTTTGAAGAGCAAGCTGACCTTCTTAAAGGGAGAGTCCAATCTTGGTATTATGAAAATGTTCAATGGAGAAGTTTTAGCATTCTGCACACTGTTTGCTCAGCAATCTAGACCAATGAGAGAGGAAATTAGAGGAAATAATAAAAAAGGGGCCGCTCTCCAAAAGAGGACACCATACAATGAATGTGCAATCAGAAGATGGTCAGTATGAACTGGCATTGTCCTTGCTAGATTGCTCTCATTGGGCAAAGCATCGCAATCAATCTCTTTGTACCATACACCACTCTCACGTCTTCCTGGATGAGTCACACTTTCAGAAAAGAATGACTTGGCAATTGTCAAGTGGCAAGATTACTAATTTTGCTTTTTGTCTGGTTTTGATGGTGGTTTTTGCCACGTGAGGATTGCAGAGCATGTAGGCGGCAGGAACATGATCAATATGGTCCCGCTTCGAGAAAACTTAATGACATAGAATGAAATCTTCATCGCCATTTATAGCTGTGACTTATTAATGTCTAGTTTGAGAATACGATCATCCATAACATTGTTTTATGTTTTATGAACCGTTTTATGAAGTTAATATTCCTGCCAAGTCTTGAATATGGTTTGAGTATACATTTTAGGGCAACCTGCTTACCTGAGAAGTAAAAAAAGGCCCTGATTGGTTTATTTGATTACAGCAACTGGGGACTCTGTGTTTGTCTCCTAAAATTGGTGTGGGATCTGGGTGCCGGAGAGGACATTTGGAATGCATGAGAACAAGAGGGAGCACACTGAGAGGTGTAGAAACTTAGAGGGATTGAGGAATGAATTGAAAATGACAGATGGAACTGAACAGGAATAGGGGAGCCTCTGCTCCAGTTTGGAGAGGCCTCTTTATAACGGTCTAGAATGGATGTGGGGAATTTCAGATGGGAGAGTTTCGCATGCACAGATGTTCTTGAAAGTTTTGGATGTTGAGTGGGATGGAGAGAGAGAAAAGGCAGGAGGGGGTCAGATGACAAAGCGAGAGGCCTTCTGTTGCATTAAAGTGCCAAGATTGTACCACACGTAAGTGTTGCGGGGATAAACAGTTTCCCATGTCCTCTGAAACACCCTTACTTTTTCTACTGTTGTTGCTTAAGGTCTTTGGCCTAGTTCCCTCTTCAATCCCTTTCTTTTTGCCCTCTATATCCTCCTTTTTCCTGTATAGTCCTCTTTTTTCATCCCTCCATGAGTGATTTCCACTGCTGGAAATCCTGACCTCCGGCCCTCTAATATTTTGGAGGCTGCTGGGCTGCTGGAGGATTGAGTGTGTGTCTCTTGTTGCCTTTAAGTCATGTCAGAATGCTGGTATTTATGAGATGAGCACACATCAACACAACCACACGACCGCATCACCAGTGGGGATTCTCAGGATTTTCTGTGAGCCCTGACATGACAAATTGGTATTGATCATAAACAATAGTGAATAAAATTGTTTATTCACATTTCAAGTTCACATAGATGAAGATAAACTTCTCTTCTCTTCTCTTCTCTTCTCTTCTCTTCTCTTCTCTTCTCTTCTCTTCTCTTCTCTTCTCTTCTCTTCTCTTCTCTTCTCTTCTCTTCTCTTCTCTTCTCTTCTCTTTCTTTCTATTTCTGTTTACCTTTTCCTATTTCCTATTTTTCTTCTTTCATTTGTTTCCTCTTCCTTTCCTTTTTCTTTTTCTTTCCATTTTTATTTCCATTTTTCTTTTCATTTTCCTTTCCTTTTTGCTTGTCCTTTCCTTTTTCCTTTTCCTTCTCGTTCTTTTCCCTTTTCTTTTCCTTTTTGCTTTTCCTTTCATTTTTCTTCTTTTTCCTTTTCCTTTTCCTTCTTTTCCCTTTACCTGTTCCATTTCATTTACTTTTTCATTTTCTTCCTCTGTTTCCTCTTTTCCTTTTCATTTCATTTCCCTTCTCTTTCCTTTCCTTTCCTTTCCTTTCCTTTCCTTTCCTTTCCTTTCCTTTCCTTTCCTTTCCTTTCCTTTTTCCCTTCCATTTCATTTCCCCCCTCCATTTCTGTTTTCATTTCCTTTTCCTGTTCCTTTTCCTTTTTTTTCCTTGTTTCCATTTTTACTTCTTTTTCCCTGTTTCTGTTTTCCTTTTCATCTTGCATCTGTTTCATCTTCCTCTTTCTTTTTCATTTTTTGATTTTCCTTCTCCTTTTCCTTTCCTTTCCTTTCCTTTCCTTTCCTTTCCTTTCCTTTCCTTTCCTTTCCTTTCCTTTCCTTTCCTTTCCTTTTCTTTCCTTTTCTTTCCTTTCCTTTCCTTTTTCCCTTCCATTTCATTTCCCCCCTCCATTTCTGTTTTCGTTTCCTTTTCCTGTTCCTTTTCCTTCTTTTTCCTTGTTTCCATTTTTACTTCTTTTCCCCTGTTTCTGTTTTCCTTTTCATCTTGCATCTGTTTCATCTTCCTCTTTCTTTTTCATTTTTTGATTTTTCTTCTCCTTTTCCCTTTACCTGTTCCATTTCCTTTCCCCTTTCCTATTCCTCCCCATTTATCTTTTCCTTCCTTTTTCTTCTTTTTTATTTCCCTTTTCCTTTTTCTTTGTTCCATTTTCCTTCTGTACTTTCCCTTCAATTGCACATGAACACAAATTAAAGCCTGTCTCTCTTCATCCTGTTTTTTTCACATACTCTAAGACCCTGAGAGTCCTGGCTGCTGTTTGTAATTTGCCATGTGTCTGTGTTCTCCCACAAGCCTCTGAGAGACATGCTTTGCTCACCCGCTGAGTGAAACCTCTTATCTGTTTGCTCTGCATGCTAATCTCTGGCTCCAGAGCTGCATTTGTGGAAGAGTTTGGCCTTGTCTCTAAATCCTTGCTCCCTCTGTGTCATTCGATCCATTTGAAGAGCACCCCTCAGAAGACTTAAGCAGACAAGACCAGTTAAAAGTATATCAATCACTCTCAAACTGTGGATTTATACACATTTTAGTAGAGTGACCAACTTTTTAACAGCCTGAAAGCATATATGAAAGAAGTCTCATAGGGTTAAACTGAGATTTGCCACTTCTTTGGGGAGAATAATAACTCATCTGAGAGGACACTCACTAGGAGCTGCCCGATGCTGTTACAGCTCAGTGTCAGGATCTGTCTACAGGCTGTGGTGCTGAAACAGCAGGAGGCCTGGAGCTGTCACACTCCTCCAGTGCTGAAAACAGCGCTGCAATAGGGAACTGTCCTCTTCTGTGGTGCTGAAAGAATAGTGTGGAGCTGTCCACACCCTGGGGTGCTGAACCATTGTTGACTTGCTCTGAGCCACAAAAGAGAGATTTATTATTATTATTATAATTAGTAGTAGTTGTCATCATCACAATTGTTTTCCACTATAGTCTATAATATATGGTTTTCATGCATATTTTTAATATGCGTGTACATTATTTCTAAACACAATATTAGTTGTCAGAGAACATTTTGATAATAGTGCTATTGTCCATCAGCTAGGGCTTGGAAATTTAATGTGATCAAAATGTATGTATGTATGCATGCATGTAAGTGTTGTGCAAACGTATTAGTGCACATACATTTGTGTGTGTTTGTATACCCACGGCATGATTAAAAAAAAGGATTTGCCTGCTCAGTGGGCTGAGCTAAGCTCTAAAAGCCAATTACTGTTTAATTTACCCACTGTCGCATGTAGTTTTTTCCTCTTTTCTCTGGGCTGCACTGTTTGGAAAATGGCTGCAGGCATATTGATTGAGAATAAGAATAAAATAAGACCCAGAATATTTCAGTTGTGGCCCAGGAGAGAGTGTGGAGAAGGAGGGGATGCGATTCAGACTAAAATGAGTCCACACATTGTATATTTATGGGTATACCATATAATTTCTAGAGATCATTATAACTTCTCTTTCCTCTCAGTTTTTTTGAGTTCTGACAGTAACTAGATATGGTTTAATTGCCCCAGGTGACATCTCAAGTCAAACATAGCCTCATGCAGTCAGCTCCCGTTACCATTGCCCATCCGTCAGCCCCTATAGATTTGTAATAATGCACTCCTTGTACCACACTTTCTTCCATTTCTTCCCCATCAATGATTTTAGTCCCTGTTGTATCTAGGGCTTTAAAGAGGTCATGCCATGCATTTGTCATTTAATGTTCCCCCCAGTGGTCCACTTATGTCAGAAAATTGTGAAATGAGACATTTCTGCTGCATAGTTTCAATAAGTAGTGTTTTTCACAAGTCTTAAGTTCCTAAAGTTACGCACTACCATTTTTTTTAAAGAAGGTAATGCTTTTATTCTGCAAGAATGCATTAAGTTACTGTCAAAAATGGCAGTAAATATGTTTTGAAATGTCACAAAGATTGTAATTCAAGTAAATGTCATTCTTTGAACTTTGTTCATTAAAAGAATCCTGAAAGATGCATCACTGTTTCCACAAAAATATTATGCAACAAGACTATTTTGAACATTGATGATAAGAAATGTTTTTTTTAGCCCCAAATCAGCATATAAGAATGGTTTCTGAAGGATCATGTGACATCCAAGACTGGAGTAATGATGCTGAAAATGTAGCTTTGCCATCACAAAAATTAATTTTGAAATGTATTAAAATGGAAAGCAGTTTTAAATTAACTATATTTAAATATATTTAAATTGGAAGAGGTTGTCAAATTGTGATAATATTTGAAAATATTACTGTTTTTGCTGTATTTTTGATTTATAAAGTTTACAATATACATAAATACAGCCTTGGTTAATATATGAGACTTTCAAAAACATGAAAAACTCTTCCTAACCCCAAACTTATGATCTGTAGTGTATGATTTCATAGAACTTTGATTTATAAATATATCAATTTGAAATATCAAAGAAATGTAATTCTTTAAGATGGCCCCATTAAATGAAAGACTTACAGGCTTATACTTCATATTGCACCTTTTTAAAGGAAAGGTTTATGAAAATCTGTGTAAATCTGATAGCACCTTCTAAATCCGCATTGTGCAAACCCTGAATAAGAGATTTAAGTGCAGGAGTTGTGAGCTTTATCTCGAGTCTGAGCCTCACACTGTGGTTTGTGCAACCAATGCTAATGTGCAACTGGACGAGACAGACACTCGCAACAGTTCTTCCAGGAACCAGATATGACGTGAGACGCAGCAGGGTGTTTGGAGCAGTGGTTAAAAGGAGAAGGGCATCTCCTGTGCCCCACAGAGGGCTGGCGTAATGGCCCATAACTCAGAGTTCTAAGAAGTTTCTCATCTACTGTGGAAAAAAAAAACATGTTGGGCAGAGGAATTCTCTTTAATACAGCCCATTAGTTAGAGCTAGAGGGAGGAGAAAGGGACAAAAAAAAGAAAAAAAAGAAACCAAGAGCGACAGAAAGAGGCTGAAACACAGCACAACCCTCTGAGGGGAAACCGCATGACCTAAAAGTGAACAGTGAGAGGTTCTCAGCTCTTGTGTTGAGACTAGATGCTTGTCTAGTAGTGGTCTGAACAGGTTTCTATTGTGTGCCCTGATGTGATATCCCGCTGTCACCGCTGCCAGTCATGTCTCCATATTAATTATCCAATCATACTTCACTAGGGGCCCTGCAGTCCTCAGTCCTTGTTAATTTAACTTCTGTGATTGTCAATATAATTCAGTTGGGATATTTCTATTGCTTTCTTTTGCTTATGGTTTAATGACGTGATGTGATGAAGTGACTTAAGTAAACATCATCTATGATGAAATAATAAACATGAAAATTGATTGATATTTATTTTTAGTGTGATATCAAAAATATAGAAAAAACTGTAATATTGTGAAATATTATTACAATTTAACATAACTGTTTTCAATTTTAGTATACTTTACAATGTAATTTATTTCTTTGATGCAAAGCTGATTTTTTTTACCATTACTCTAGTCTTTAGTGTCGTATGAACCTTCAGAAATCATTCAAATATGCTGATTATTATCAATTTTGGAAACTCTTGTGCTGCTTAATATTTTTTTTGGAACCTGTAATGCTTTTCTTCAGGATTCTTTGATGAATAAAAAATGAAAAAGAATAGCTTTTATTCAAAAGAAAAAAAAGTCTATACAAGTTTTTATCAATTTAACACATTGCTGAATTCAAATATTAATTTCTTTTTAAAAAAGTAACACTAGTGTATATTTTTACAAAATATTTCAATTTTTGAATAAATTGCTGTTCTTTTAAACTCTTTATTCCTTAAAAAAAGCTTGATCAGTACACCAGTTTGCAACATTGATAATAAATTAGCATATTAGAATGATTTTTGAAGGATCATGTGACATTGAAAACTGAAGTAATGAAGCAGAAATTAATATATATGTATATGTGTGTATATATATGTGTATTAGGGGTGGGCGGTACACCAGTGTCATAGTCATCACCGGTGTGACATTGCGCCACGACATGGATTTTCTAATACCGTCAATACCGTAATAAATCAATTATGTGCCTCGAATGGCTGCATTTACATCAACAACAGCTAATTCTAAATAATAAGGCATTACATTTTCTTCAAACGTCCAGTTGTGGTCTGAATACCTGTCCTTATACTATATATCTTGTTGTAAATAAAAAAGTAAAACATATTCGTATCAGCTTTGCAGGTGGTAGGTAAAAGGGGAGTGGCCATTAAACCACTGGTGAAACATCGTGAAGAAAGGTCGGGCCTGTAGCCTATACCAGGGGCGGAGTGGCAATGGGGACGACCGGGACTTTTCCCGGTCGGCCGGCCGGCCGAAGGATTTATACAGCGGATCACAAATTGAGCGGGCGCGAGGCGAACTAATATTGTATATAATTTTCGCACTTTCAATATACAGGGTATAAAAATCACTTTTAAATGAGTGCTCACGCTGTTTACTTTTACTTTCGATTTTGTGATAAGGCACACTCTGTGTAAAGGGAGCAGCACATCTTATAATAGATATTTGTCAGTGAGTACAAGATTGCAGCAAATCCTCCAGCATGGTCTATTTTTGTCATCTCTCTTTACTTTCGCCCTGTGATCATTCAAATCTAAAGGTCATTGTACACTGAGTCCGATTTTCGTATGCGTTTTTTTTTTTTTTTTTTTTTTAGTTTAGTTTTCTCATATTCGCCATCCTTTTCAAAATGCTTATTATGGATGTGAAAATGCAGAAAATCAAACACGATCCGAATTTTTTTATGACGGATGAAAGTTTCAGAGGCAGTGTGTAAACTTGATTAACATAACCTGTATTTTTTTAACGTGCAAAAATCTCGGACGAAATTTTCGTACTCGTGTGCAATGACATTAACTCCAGCAGCTCGTGTTGGATGCAGGGTTGCCAAGTCCGCGTTTTTCCCCACATAATTGGTCTACTTTTAAACTGTTGCTATGGGTTGATTTCCCCCAGTTATTTAAAGGTTTTAAATATTGCAGAAATTAAATTTCAATAAAAAATAATTTTTGTTTTGTTGTACACTGTTAAGATCTTTAGGTTTTTTGCAAAATAAATATGTTGAGAATGCATAATACTCTCCCATGTCTCTTTTTGATAAGGATACCTACCATTTACTTATTATATTATAAAAATATTAACTTTATTCACATACTAAAGGGACAGGACAGGCTACTCCTCCCAAAATGTACCAAAAAAAGTAATACCATGATATTATACCGTCACCGTTCAAAAGATGAAAAATACCGTGATATTAATTTTAGGTCATATCGCCCACCCCTAATGTGTATATGTATTTTTTTTTTGAAGAATAATGTTTAAAAGCCTCTTATTTTTTTTGTGAAATTATTACCATTTAGAATAACTCTTTTCGATTTCAATATACTGAGAAAAAAAAAGTACTCTTGTGATGTCAAAGCTGAATTTTCAAGAACCATTACTTTAGTCTTAAGTGTCTCATGATCCTTCAAAAAACATTCTAATAAGCTGATTTGCTGCTAAAAAAAACTTTTTTGATGCAAGAAAAAAACCTTTCTTTTAAAAAAACATCAAATTTTATTTTTTTTTCCCCAAATGTTTGTTTTCTTGATCCAGGACACTCTTTATTTGTTGTTTACACTTTATCATTTTGTGTTCGAGTGCAGCCCATTCCCCTTTGTCGACCCAAATCTCTTGTGTGCTGCGCGAGGCACCCTGCATCTCCATTCAATTTGGAACACAGTGGTTGACGTGGAGTTGGTTATATGATGTGTGTGTTGCGCCATTGTACATTGTCTGTCTTTATCCCCATGGGATCCTGAGTCGGCTCATGTGGTTCCTCACAGGGGGCCGTGCTTTGAATGTAACGGCCTGGTGTTTCTATGTAGGTCAGGCAAAGTGTTGTCTACGTGCGCTGTAATCTTTGCGCTCCCCTGTTAATTCTAACGCGTGTTTGTGTGAGTCTGATGGTATGCTTTATCTGCTGCTCTCGAAGATGCTAATGGGTGGCCATGAAACTTTAAATACCCTTGACTGATTCAATAATTTAATAATGATCTCTCGGAATATTCCTCCTAAGCACGGCCCATTTGTTTTCTCATTCCAGAGGTGGAGAGAAAAAGTGGCCATTTGGAGAGGCACCGGTCTCTGCCGGCACAGCGCTTAAGCAGTTAGTGCTGATGTAGGAAAGTGAACGTATTAAAAAGAGTAAAAGTTGTTTCAAACGTGCTGTGACTGGTTTTATACAGCAGGTCAGAGCTCCTGAGGACATTTTCCATGGTTAATGTCTTACTAGTGCATGAAGAAATGATTGAATGAAGCGAAAAGTCGAAGGAATAGCTTTTGCTTCGCGTTCTCCTTGCTTATAGGCAGCAGCTGTCAGCCTCACCATCAATACTGTCAACTGTCTGTTTCACTTTACTCGTTTCAACTTTCATGAGGTTCACAGCAATACCCATTAGATTCTAGGATATTTGACATAATACCAATACATTAGTTCCACTTTTTCTTTCTTTTTTTTTCTGACATTTCATTATGTGTCACTATGTGTGCATAACAGTGGGATAGCAATCCAGATTCATAATAGCAAATTATTGCTTTTCCATTTTCTTAAGCACACTGACATTTGATCTTATTTCACGAGTCCAATTGTGCTTAACATCCTTTGAGTTCCAGTGTTTTGCTCTGTGAATGCATGTGTGGATTTCTCTCTCAATTGTCGGTACATTCTCATTCTGTGGATGGCAGTGGTCCAGTCCCTCCTCTTTTTTCCACTGGGATGAATGGCCTGCAGCTACTGTTCTTAATTAATGATGTGTGAGCCTGAACTACCTGTTCTTGTCTCTCCTGCAGGATCCTAGATAAAAGTATTCAACTTCTAAAGAGAACTAGACACAAGTGGAAATGCTGTAAAACAGACAAGATTCTAGACTCTCTGCTGAAAACAACTGAATCCTCACTTTAAAAATCTTTACAAAATTGAAGTGGTTTCTTCCAGTAATGTTTTTTGTAACAATATCAGATTTGGTAAATGTGTTTAAAAATGGTTGCATTAAACATACAGTATTTACAGTAGTGTTGTCAAAAATATTGATATTTCGATAAATATCGATACTGAAATATCTGAACGGTACCAATACTAATTTCCCAAAGTATCGATACTAGCCGAGCTGTCACTTTCACTTCTCTGCAAAGGCGCGTTGACAAACACCACACGTGACCGCAGTGCCGTCTCATTCAAGTGAAGCGAATAGAGTGCGGCACCCCCGCGACCGGCTCTGTTTGATAAAGGACACAGCTGGAGTGCTATCTGGAAATATTTTGGATATAAAACAAATGAACATGGAAAGCCGAAGTACACAAGCAAGCCAATATGTAAGAGTTGCTACAAAGCAGTGCTAACAAAAAGCGCTAACACCACTAATTTCGCAAAGCACCTGAAAGACAGACACCCGGATCTATATAAAGAATTTCGAGAGGTTGGTAACTGTTCTCATTTTAACATTACTGAATCATTAAATAAGATTGCCTATTATTGTTGCTGATATGAGTGTTGTACCGTTTTTTTACTGCAGTTTGTTAATATAATCTGATTAAGGAATCTTAGACGAGTAAATACTTTAACTGCGGTCAAATGTAAATTAACTGCGATTATTTAACTTTATTTAAATCATTACTTAAATTCTGCAATTTGTCTTAATGTCTATCCAGTGAACAACTGAGCATTGTTTTCGCGTGTGATGCACGCATGTTTGCTTGCGTGGATCGTTGATTATGAATCCGGCATTGAAATGTGTTCATCAAATAATGTTAATCTATTAACCAGCATTTATGAACGATGAGCAATGCATTTGTTACAGAATATTTGAATCTTTGATAACGGTAGGTAATAAAAATACAACGGATCATGTTAGCTCCGGTCCAATAAAAAATATCAACAGATAGAAATTTCGATTTTAATTAGTTCATGTATTAGTAAATTATAGTTTAAATTAACTTTTAACTAAGATTAATAAATGTTTTGGAAGTATTTTTCATTGTTTATTCATGTTACTAATTACTAATGTTAACAAATATCTTTTACCATTAACTTAAGTTCTAAGATTAGTTAGATAGTTCAGTTAATTTTAAAAGTGTGGTCTAAAAAGAAAAAAAAAGTTTACAACCTACACTACCAGTTGTATTTGAACAGCAAAGAAAGTATGAAGCAAACTCAAATGAAGCTAAGAAGCTGAACAGGGCTGTAGCAGTGTACATATGCATATACATCATTGTCATGTTCTAGACTTGTTATATTTATCTTTAAATTAAAACAGAAATTTACCCCCTTAATATTGTGGCTGTTTTTTTCTCTCTGGTATCGAAAATTTTTCAAGATATCGTATCGAAGTTAGAAATTCCAGTATTGTGCCAACACTAATTTACAGTTGTTGTTATTTGGTTTTTCTTTAGTGCCATTCAGTTTGGGGTCAGTAAAAACATTTTTGAAAGAAGTCTCTTATGCTCCCCAAGGCTGCATTTATTTGATCAAAAGTACAGTAAACGCTAATATTATGAAATAAAATTACATTTTAAAAAAATTATTTATTGCTGTGATGACAGAGTTGAATTTTCAGCAGCCATTACTCCAGTCTTCAGTGTCACATGATCCTTTAGAAATCTTTGTGATATCTAATATGCTGATTTAGTGCTCAAGAAACACTTCTTATTATCATGGTTTAAAACAGTTGTGCTGCTTAAGGGCTGCAGGCAAAAACACAGTTTTTTCATGCACCTGTCAAGTTTGAGATTTTTGGTGTTTTTTCACTAGTGGAAAGAAAACATCCAAAAGACACTGTTGAGTGTTTCTTTTATACCACTTAATCTTTTTGTGTCAACAGATTTCAATTACAATACATATTTTTAAAGGCTGTTTTCTCAAAATTCGTTTTTTTCTCTTACATTGAGCCATACATCCTTACTTCAGTAGCACTTACACAACAAACTTTAAATTTTTATTCTATATCCTGAAGGTTTTTACAGAGGGATTTGTTCATATATAATTTGCTTGATTATGTACAACATTTTATTCTCCGCAAAATTGTGAAAATATATTGTTTTCTGTCTGTTTTAAGTATTTTCTGAATTATGGAGTGACAAAAATGAGATACCCAAAAACATGCTAATTTTGACAGCACTATAATATTGCCTATATGAGATTAAACATATCTATCACAGCACATCACATCTGAGGTCTATTTTTTCTCTGCTTGAAATACTCACTGATGTTATTTCAAACAAACTATTTCACACACGCACAAACCTAATCATAGCACAAGGCATCTTTCCCCGATTGTTTCAGTTCAAGTCTATTTTAAATTATGAAAAACCTCCAGGTGTTCTCAGAGCTGATTTCTCTTTCACGGACAGCGAAGGAATCAAACGTTGCGTCCTGTCTGACCCGTATAAGAAAATAACTGTCTTTTCTGAGGTGTGCTACTTCAGCAAGCATCAGTATTGATGGAATCAGGCTGGAAGGAGACTCAGGTTGTTCGGCATTGATTTTGTGTGGTAGCATTCACGCCTGGAGCTCTGCTATACTTTTCTACCCCGCATGAGCTTTTGTAGACAAATGCCATTTTTTTCTGACGCTTTTGAATGGAGTAGTTTCATCTTTCATTTTTGCATATCAAAACTCTTTGAATTTAAGTTTCTTGACCCTATATCTGTGCGTCTTGCTGTCTTTCTCTTGTCTTTTTCTCACTTTTTACCTTCCTTCATTCTGGATCTCTCTCTCCGTCTTATCTATGATTTCCTCATTCCCTTGAAACCCCTTCTTCTGCTCCTCCCTTTATCTGTACCTTGCTTTCTTGTGTTGAGTAGAGCTGCTGATTGGTATGCTAAACATTCAGCACTGCAGACTTTGAGAGTCTGTCGCTGGCTGAGGGAACGAAGGCCTGCAATTTGATTGACAGGGTGAGCGGTAATAAATGATGCCAGCACTGGCTGGTGAATAAAGCACTGTAAATAAAGTCCAACACATGCATAGGATCATGGAGGAAGGCAGGTTTGATAGCAGGTAGACGGGTACATGCATTAATGCAAGTTTACAGGCTTTAGTGCAGAGAAGGTACTTGAGACTCACGCAAGGTCAGATTCTCAGGAACCGGTTATGGAAATACAATTGCATTAATTCAAGTATTCATTATTAGGCTGTTTCACACTGCACACATAAGCAGCACATAAGCAATGCAGCAGCGTGACTGATTTTACACTAACAGCTGCTGCTTTATGCAGAAATTAAAATTTGTAACAAGGCAAGAAAATCTCCCCTGAAAATGACCAAAAATGAATAAAGAAATTAAAAAATGTGAAAAAGAAAAGAAAAAATATAGCTGCAAGTAGCGATTACCAGGGTTCAAGTGCTTTAAGACATTTAAGCACATAAGTAAAAAGCCATTAAATATTATTAAGCAAGCCTGTAACCACCTAAATAAATTATTTTTCAGGAAATTAGCTATAGAAATAGGATGTTTTTTTTAAAGTTTATGACTGTTATGGTGGGAAATGTGGTCCGATCTTCCTAAAACTTGCTTGTTTAGAATCACCTGTTGCATGTGCTCACCAGGTTTCGTGAAGTTTTGAGTTTTCATTTAGGCTTTATAGGCTTCTGGGAATATTTTGACAAGACCCTTTTCTAAATGACCCTGTAATATGGTAATTTAAAAAAAAAAAAAATATTACACTAGGGAGTCCAGAGAGTTGTACTGCAGTAGTTCTTTCCAAATTGACCAAAAAACCTAGGACTAGTTTGCAAAAGTAGTTTTTTTTTTTTACATCATATCAATCATTTAACTAACGGTTTAATCGACAACAGTGGTTCTAGAGGCAAAGTTTCATTCTGAGTTTCATTCTGATCGAACTCTAATAACCTTGTCTAATAGACCTTTTTCCTGAACACAGAAGTAAGTCCGGCTCTTAACTGAAAGACTGCTTTGCATTTCCGGTCTGCATTGTTTCTAGTCAAATTAGGGTATATTCCGAGCTAATAAACTAATGTTAAACCTATTCAAATGTTTTTAAAAAGCACATGGCTCCATAGCGCCATCACTTGGCAATGTCGCAATGACCGTCATTTGTCAGTGCCTCACTTTAATGAGTGTGTAGATGACACGAAGCAGCAGACGTTAGCTACATTAAAAACAGATGGACGCTATTTGTGGAAACCGGAACAGAAAAGCATTCAATCTGACGTTAGAATTCGTAATGGCGGCGCTCATTGTTTACTCAGGAAAAAGGTCTATAGGTGCGCAGAGTTCATCAGCCTATGGTGGCCATGTTTTTTTTTTTTTTTTTTTTTATAGATATGCAGATGTCCTTATATACATCTGTGGCACGTTGTACCAAGACTGTTGTGAGTCATTCCATTCAAAATTATAGCCATTTTACTAAAAGCGACTCTGCCCTTTCAAACGTTTTGCCAGGCCTGTTGTGGCGAGCCTTGGTGATGTTGTACATGGTGTGAGTACTACCATCCCTCCAAGTTTCAAGTCTCTACGACTTATGGCTTGATGTGCCTTACCGGTTTTACATAGAGATTGCTGATCCATGGCCATTCTAACAATTACAATATGGTTTCAGGCTACACGCTTGAACCCATAAAAAACTGAAAAAAAAAAAAGAAAACTGTTAATGTCACAAATAGAATACAAGTGTTCAGTGTAGTGTTTCTGTTAATATAAGGTCATTAACTATATATAATCAGTATTGAAGAATCAAAATGGTGTTTAAAATAATTAAGATAAAGTGCATTTTGATCATAAAGTGGGCAGAATATGAGTGCACTTTGTAAATTGATGTCCTCCTTATGGCTGAACTTTGAGAATGGAGTGAACCTCACATTGATCTAATTGGACAGTGAATGTTAAACATCATTTGAAGGGTTTTGAGTACCTTACAAATAGCATAAGTGTGTGTTCATTTGCCTGGGGAGCATGTTCACTTCTCTTTGTATGGCAGCCCTCCAAATCGCCACTCTGCAGTCAACCATAATGAGCTCTAAAATCCTGTGGCAGCTCCTCAGGCCTGTTTCTGTTTGCATGTGCTGTCGATGTATAGAATTTCCTGCGGTTCCTTATGCTCATTTCTACTTTGATTCGGCAATGGTACAAATGCCTTGCACATTCCTATATCAAATTACTGATAGTCAGATCTCTTATAAAGACAAAACATACTGCTAATTAGCAATCAGCTGAATGTAACTCATCTTTGCAGCTGCATGTTTAATTGCGATTTAGTCCTCAGTCTTTAATATAAAGTGAGATTCCTAAACTTTTATTTCACAAACTCTCTCTGGTTTTCAAATGGTTTGCAAGCAAGTATGCAAATGTATGTACAATACATTTGGGTGTGTTTGTGTACATGTTTGATTAATGCTCTCTGCTCCTGAGGATATTATTCACAGCTGGAATACTGTCAGGCCAGCCAGGGCTAGGAAATGTATGCCAAGGACCGTCTATGTATGTGTGTGAGTGAATACGTATGCGCTTCCTTTATTTTTTTTAGTGGTTCAAGCACAAAGTACTGAAACCTTTCACTTTTATAGAGGGTTTGCACTTCCGTCACAGTTTGGTCAGTTACCCAGATGTGTGGCCATATTGGAGATACTCAAATGTAAACAACAGCATTGTTCGCACAGTTAATGTACACAGTTAATTTATGCTGTCTAAACCATGGACAAAACGTGTAAAAGCTGATAAATCATATAAAGAAGGACTTAGTAAACAGGAAATGGTGCAATATTTTGACAAACTAAAGTTAATAGGTTATGTACGAGCAGTATTAATTAAGATATTAGCTTAATATTTCACCTACCTGAACTGAAATGAGAAGAACAAACTCAAGTGTTGTCAAGATTCTTGCCTTGGAAATCCTGGTTTAGTTGGCCAACCACAAATGCATTTTGTTCCTCTGACTGTCATTTCCCTTCTTCTCTTTGATTTGTTGTAACTTTTGGCAGTCTGTAGTACTCCAAATGTTTTTTCCAGTTTGACTGATTTTTACAGCTCCAAACATGACAATAATTTTTAATATTATTGTCAGCAGCAATAATTACCAAAATGTGCAAGTTCCATTCAGTTCAGTGGCATTGTTTACGTTCAGTGCCGCCAATGTGGCCGATTGATGACGCATCGTGAAAACACTCCATTAAATTCCATGAAAATGTCTGTAACTGAAACCAGGTGAATGTAATGGTGATTATTATTTATTAGAAGCTATAGAACCTGGATGCTCTTCACCTTGCTTACAGAAGATGCACACTGTACATAAAACAGTCTTTGTAAACATATTTGCGACGTGGTACTCTTGTGAATGCGCGTTGAAGACTGATATGGAAGAGAAAAAATTGGATGTTATATTTTCTCTTTGTGCACAAAGTATTCTCGTAGCTTCATAAAATTAAGGTTAAACTACTGGTGTCACATGGACTATTTTAACGATGTTCTTACCTTTCTGGGCCTTGAATGTGGTAGTTGCATTGCTGTCTTTGCAGGGTCAGAAAACTCGGATTTCATCAAAAATATCTTAATTTATCTTAATTAATGTTCAGAGGATTAACAAAGGTCTTACAGGTTTGGATCAGCAGGGTGAGTAACTAATAACAGAATTCAAAGTGCCAGTAATACCTTTAGTCCCATGGCTTAGAACGCATATCATTTTTCCACAGCATTTTGGCTCTAGTCACCTTTTGTGCTCTGTCAAGGCCTTTGCTATTTCTTCCAGATTCATCTACCACCCACAGGTTTCACATTGCCATGGGAACTACCACAACAACCAAAATGCAGTTACGCTGATTGGTTCGTCCATCCTCCCAAAACACCCAGAGCAAGTCTGGTATTTCACAGATTTGAATTGTTGATCTTGGCGATGAGACAAAGCCACCGTCGCGCCACCCAAGTGTCCAGAAATAAAAAAAACAGTGGGTAGCCACACATATCTCAGGCTCCATGGCTTTACTGTCTTTAAATCCGGCACATTTGTGCTGCTCTGCTTCCTCCATCCACTCCCTGCATGGATATATCCAGAGTGCTCTCGTGAAATGTGAAGGTCTGTGGTAGGAAATCGCATCCGCAAATCATCAGCCCGAGACTATGAGCTCCATTAGAGGGGAAGAGCTGGCCGTGATTCACTTTATAAACTCATTAGGGATGTGAACACGGCATACTTTCAATGTTCCTCCACTCTCTACAAAGACGTTGGACCATCTATCTAGGCGTAATGACAAACTAGGGAGTTGCCGCGTACCTACCTGTTTATATATCTTTAAAAAGAGCTTTTCACCGGCTTGGTTAAGTGCCGATGTTAGTAGGTTGACGAGTAAAGGCAGGAAGAGCACTTTGCCAAGTGCATACTGAGGAAACCATCCATTTACCTTTGTGGAATACAAACACAGGCTTTATTTTTCTCTCTGAATGTCTGGTCGACATCTGGCACATACAAGCGCACATGCATGCATAAGCCATAATTTTCCCTTTTCCGTTTCTCTCAGTTTGTTTTCTTTTTTTTTTGTACAGAATGACCTGCTGTTTCATGCATTAATGCACCACTAAGATGGCAGTGAGCATGTTAAGCTGCTTTCAGGCAATGGTTTGAGGGACACTGTGCCTTTTACATGGGTGCCACAGAAGTTGGTGCCAAACATCAGGACAAGGGACAGATAAAGATACCATGGCTTTGCCGTAATATTTGGATGCGGATTGTTCCAAAGCTAGTTGTCACAAGGATTTGTCTACAGTAAGTAAGGTTTTGAGTTAAAAGTCCAGTTACATACTGTAAATGGTTCACCTATTTCAAAACATTCTTAAAGGGTAGTTCACCCAAAGCTTTTTTCTTCGGCTTAAGAAAAGATATTTTGAAGAATGTGTGTAATCAAACAGTTGCTGACTTCCATAGTATGAAAAAAAAATATAATCTTGTGTGTTCAGCAGAAGAAAAAAGCTAGAAATTGAGGGTTGAGTAAATGATGACATTTGAATTGAATTTTGGGTGAACTATCCCTTTAAATTAGAAGCAATATTTGTAAATTCTGTGTGCGGTGGTCTGTCTAGACACAGTGGCAGGATGAGATTGCTAATGAATTTTTACCCTACCGAAGTTTGTGCATGCATTAGTGTCTGTGTGTTATATCAGCATAAACATCCTGCTTAAAAGTATTCATAGTGCATGAAGCATGTGCCTGAGAGAACGGCTTTTTATAACCTCATTATAATTCATGTAGCTTAGCACTTACACAAGATTTGTATTTACTGTCTTTTGCTGGTGTCGTGTTGTAGTTGATTAATATTTGTCAAGCATGTCCTGAACGTTATGGACTGTCGTTTTATATGCACATAGATGAGTTTTTTGTCTGTTCGTCACTGTCTCTTGGGAAAATGCTCATTAGAAAGTTTTATTCTCAATTTTCTTTCTAGATTGTCAGTGGTTTATTACATAAGCTTCTGGTGCTATTATGGCGTGTTGCTTGCTTGGGTGTTTGCATATAGACTAACACATGGTGATACGTCAGTATTGTGCCACATCTCTCTCTCTCTTTCTGTCTTGGACAGGCAGACACTTAAAAATTGTAATTTATAGGTTTCTTACCTACCTGAAAGTATTTGCAAATTGCCGTCCTTTCATCCAGTCAATTTAATTATTTATAGATATCATCTATCATCTTTAGGGGTTTCTGTGAGGATGAGTGTATCAAGTTTTATGTTTCAGACAGTAACTTTGGACATATTTAGGTATCACCAATATGTAGAGCTTCAATAATGCATGGCCATTTTCTGTGAGTAATGGACAGAGGATGAAAGACAAGAGAGTGTGAGGGGAAAAAAATCAGTGCATTCAGAATTGATTTCAAAGCAACACTTACAAAAAAAAAAAGTCTTTATAAAACAATAATAAAATGAAATACAGTATTCAGAACAAACTTGAGAATTTTGCACCACCAAATCATTTTTCATAATGTCCTCTGTGCTTGATTCCTAAAAAATTAAATTTTCCTGACATCCTCAAGGTATTCCGCTGTGATAGAAGAGCAGATGGTGGGTCGGGAGCATGAGCAAATCATAGGAATTTTGGCTGAGCTCCAGTTTGGAGTAGTATGAAAAAAAGTGAACAGGATTCTGGGGGAGGTGTAGGCCTGTGCAAGGACATTGTTGTTGTTGTTTTTCTTTCTTTTTCTTTTTTTAAATAGTAGCTACAGTTTGATATATGTATTGTGGATGCTGGCTGTTTCATGGCACTGCATAATCAAGGCAGTATCAAGGAAAGCAAAGCTCATCAGTCTTTCATCAGCCTCATAACGTAACTGTAATATCAACAAGACAGTCTATCAATCATGTTTATCCAGTGCTTCCTGCTTTAGAGTAGACAAAGAAAAGATGATATAAAGCTAAGATAAAGATGTTTGAGAGTATATGAAACATTTCATGCTAGGGCAAAATCTGAGATATGTTAAATTTTTGGGATCAGTTGTCACTTGATCCTTCAGAAATCATTTTAATATGCTGATTTATTATCAGTGCTGCTTAATATTTTTTGGAACCTGTGATACTTTTATCAGGATTCTTTGATGAAAAAAATTAAAAAAGAACAGCATTTTTTTAAAAAATAGAAATCTTTTCTAACAATATGCACTACTGTTCAAGAGTTTGGGGTCAGTACATTTTTTTTCTTTCTTTTTTTTAAGGAAATTAATCGTTTTATTCGACAAGGATGTGTTAAATTGATTAAAAAAAAAAAAAAAAACTGATAGCAAAGACTTATATTGTTAATAAAGATTTCTATTTTGAATAAGTGCTCTTTCTAACTTTTTATTCATCAAAAAAATCTTGAAAAAAGTATCACAGGTTCCAAAAAGTATTTGGCAGCACAACTGTTTCCAACATAGTAATTCTAATAATAAATCAGCATATTAGAATGATTTCTGAAGGATCATATGACATTTAAGACTGGAGTAATGGCTAATGAAAATTCAGTGTTGCGTTGCATGAATAAATTATATTTTAAAGTATATTAAAATATAAACCTTTATTTTATATTGTAAAAACTTTTTGCCGTATTACTTTTTTTTTTCTGTATTTTTGATTAAATAAATGCAGCCTTGATGAGCATTAGAGACTTATTTAAAAAACATCAAAAGTCTACTGATCCCAAATTTTTTGAATGGCAGTTAATGTCTATTTGGCTGTGTAATTTCATTAAAACTATTATTATTACAACTTAATTTAGCCATTTTCCATTTCATATATTTTAAAATGCAATTTATTCCTGTGATGACAAAGCTGATGATAAGCTGGTGATCAAAAACTATTATTATTAATGTTGAAAACTACTATAATTTTTTTTTAAGCGTATTATTATTTTCTCGTGATTCTATGAATGGAAAGTTCAAAAATAGCATTTATTTGAAATAGTATCCACTTTCACAGTTTTACGAAAAAATTCTGTCACTTTTAATCAAATTAATGCATGCTTTCTGTATTAAATTCCATAGAAAATGCAGATAAATTCCATATATGTGTGTATGTTGTAGAAAATTCCATATATGTGTGTATGTTGTATGTAAAATCCATTCGGGTGCCCCCTGGCGATTGACACTTCTGAGCAACACAAGTCTGGTGTTGACAAAGAAGCGGGGGGAACTATCATTTTTGAGACCCAACATCCATGTCTCTCAATTGCTGCCAGCCTTTTTCATCTGGGCTTCTTGGCACACTCTGCCTGGATTGCTGTTCACTTACTCTGTGGGCCTTGAGAGATACCAAGCGAATTGGTGCCCAGGCCTGACATTAGCTGACAATGGAATACTTGACGGGATGAAAGTAGATTTTGGCAGTTGTGAAAAGGGCGAAAAAGGATGGATGAAAGAGAAGTACAGTGAGAAAAGTATAAGAGCGAGGAGAACAAGAAGTGAGTCATACCATTCCCAGTGAAGACCACCCTGCTTTCAAGAGATTTCTGCGATTAGAGGCCATTTCTTTTGAAAGAGGAATGACCAAGCTCTTTTCCCACTCTGCAGTAGTGGCAGAACAGATGGGCCTCTATTAGAGATTAAATCTATAACATGTATATACACCGATGCCTGCATGTCGGCATGGTTCACATACACCACATGCACTAAACACTGCCTGCATGGGTGAGCTGTGGGAGAATGGCAGCCGGACATTGACCCGTCAGTCAAGAGTACATCAGCAAGTTGACCTTTCTGTTATACCCACACTCCATTTCCTGCTGCTTTCCACTAATGGAGAGTTGGGAGGATAAAGGTAAAAAAAAGAGATATCTCTGTTAAGCATTGCAGAAAACAGACACTTTTGGTGTTCTGGAGGATCATATAGAAGAAGATGAAGCTGTAGATATTAAACTAGAATGTTAAATCTAATTGCAAAAATGCCTTAGTAAATGCATTATTGAAAGTATTGCACTATTTATTTGCAGATGCAACTTGGTTTGGTTTCTAAAATGCAATTTACATGTAGACATTTTAAGCATTACATAAGTGTTCTGATAGGCTGATAATGATAAGGATGATGATTATCATTATTTAACCTTTTGATGCACAACATGGGTCTAAAGTGACGCAACTTGAGTTTTTACTACTACTATACAAATTTATTTATTTATTATGCAATTTAATAGTATTTTGCCCCCACTGTAAAACCTATATGCAAGCCCGGATTAACCATACGGGCAACTGGGCAATTGCCCAGGGGCCCACGACATCTAAAGGGCCCAGGACAGCAAGGACACGAGCAAAATAAATTGCCTTATGTTATTTATCTTATTTACACGAAGGCATGTCATTTCTGTCTCTACATAGTCGCGCGTTTTACAATGTCTCCTCCGCGAAAACACGGACGGGATCGCGCACTCCATTCATAAAAACGGAATTTACTATAGCGCGGAATACCACGGAATTCGTCGTTTTTTGGATTAATAAATCAAAAGTTGGTCTGTCACTTAATTCAAATCGCGATATTGACTAGTGTCTGTGAAAACTGAAATACAAAAAGACCGTTTTAATATGAATGGTGGAGACGCGTTTTTTTTTTTTTACTACGCGCGTACTGAAGCACGCGTGACGCTCCCGGTAATTTTTTGCATTTGCACCTCACATGAACAGATAAACTCAATCTCCAAAACTGCTGTGAGTGTCACTTTTACCGTTTCATTTAAGAAAACTAGCATCATATTATACTGTACACACAGAAACTTCAGGGCAACCTGTCAAAATAAAAGTACGGTTCAACATGTAACAACAATATTAGTCTTGTATTCCTTTTGTACAGTATAATGTAGGTGTTTATATATTCCTATTTAAATAATTTACATAAAACAATATATATGATAAAAAATAAATATTACAACAAGATTAACCACTTAATTGTAGAAAAAAAATACTACAATTATTATTTAAATGTTTTAAACTGAATATATTTTTTCTTCCATGTATTGATTTTAACAGTAAACCTCTGTTTGTTTGCCAAAAATTAAAAGGGTTTATTTTTCATTTGATTAAAAAAAAATAAATGTTTATGCTTTCATTTGATTATCAGAAAAATTAAAACACATAAGAATGAAAAAAAAAAAAGCAAAAGATTGTTCAAAATGTTAAAATAGAGAGTTTTGGACTTATTTTTCACTGAAATAAATGTTTTCGTTTTTACAAAAAGTAGGCTAAAGTACCGGGAAAAAAGTAACGTTGGCTACTGGCAAATGGTTTGAAAGTGGTTGCTTAGCTATTCATTTTTTGTGAAAATGGAGGATAGCCTACTTCCCTCCCTCTCAATGTAGTGGGTCAATTTTACCAGATTATACTGTACAGATGCTGATGTGTTTTGTTTTCATAGCATCATATGTGAGTGAATGTCTTTGATAGGGGACATAGTAGTGCATTTGTAGTTCTATGAGCATTTAAATATTTGTAAATCAAAATATGATGACGGTTAGGATTTGAAGTATTGAGTATATTTACTGTATATTACAGTAATATATTCTATATATGACCATATTATGGTGATCCTTGGGTCGTGATGATGGGGCCCTTGAATATTGTTGCCCAGGGTACAACAAAGTGTTAATCTGGCCCTGCCTATATGGCATACCAAGGTAAAGTGAAAGTCGGTCTATATAAATTAGATAATAGTACTCTTATGTGGGTTGTGAAGTCCCTGGCTGTTTTGTAGTTTCAGGATATCCCATTTGTATGGGAGCCTGTTTCCGCCACGGAATAATAAATAAAAAGGGTAGTTGTGACTTTTTATTTTACAATTCTGACTTTTTTCTCAGAATTCGCAATTGCAAGTTATAAAGTCAGAATTGTGAGATAAAAACTCGCAATTCTGACTTTTTCTGCAGAACTGCAGGTTTATATCTTACAATTACGAGAAAAAGAGTCAGTATTGTGAGATATAAACTCGCATTTGCGAGAAAATAGTCAGAATTGTATGTTTTTATCTTGCAATCCTGACTTTATACTGTAACTTGCAATTGTGAGTTTATATCACATAATTCTGACTTTATAACTTGCAGTTTCAAGTTTAAATCACAATTCTGAGAAAAACGTCAGGATTGCAAGTTTTTAATCTTGCAATTCTGACTTTATTTCTAAAAATTGTAAGTTTATCATGCAATTCTGAGAAAAAAAGTCAGAATTGTAATTTTATATTGCGCAATTTACACTATAAATCACAATTGCGAGTTTATATCTCACAATTCTGAGAAAAAAGTCAGAATTGTACGTTTATTTTGCACATTTGTGACTTTATAAATCGCAATTGCGAGTTTATATCTCAATTTTGAGAACAAAAGTAACAATACATTTAAACAGTTGTTAAAGTTGTCTTCAGTAAGACTAATATTTTATTGCTGTTAATTAAAAATTATTTTGTAATTTTATTGATTATACTTTATTATAATTGTTTGTTTTGTTTGAAGAACATCTCTTAAAATGTCTGAAATCATAAAATGAATTTTACACTCTCAGCTTCTGTTTAAAATGTAGTATAGTTAATATATAATTGTAATTCTGTTAATATTGTGTTTTTATGGGGAACTTGGAGTATAGTGTCGGACAGTGGGGGCTTTTAGGTCAAAAGGTTGAGAACCATTGGTTTCAAATGCCCAACAGGCAAAATTTAGGTGTCTTTTAGCCTTCCATTGAGCCTTCCACCACTGATAAATCAGACATGTTGTCGGGTCTAAGTGATTAGAGAGGCGTTGAAGTGTAGGGCTCAGATTTAGCCAATCAAGTGGGTGGTGAAAAGAGGCACAAGCTTATCCGTGTAACGACATCTTGTCTCTGAAAGACACACTTTGACTCTCTGCCAGGTATTTCATGGCTCTCTTCACCGATGAATATCTGTGGTCGCTACGGTGATTCTAGAGACAAAGACTCCTCCGTCCTTAAAGATGGTATCTATGGTAACTGCTGGGATCCCACAGCTGTAACAGTGTCGCTATTTTCAGAGTTGGTTAATCAGAACAAATGAAAACATGCTTTGTTATTTTTTGCTTTCTCTCTCTCACCTTATAGCGCCTTGTAGCGCATGACTTCAAAATGCAATATGCACCTTTCTGGCTTATCTTGGTCCGCTTGTGTCAGATACATCTTGTCTGGAGGCTCCGAGGCTGAGAAATGAATGACACTAGTGAAAAAATGGCTGGGCGTGGGTAATGGATAGGTGAGATGTAGATTAGAGAAGTCTAAGAATATGTCAGCTGCTTGAAAGAGCATTTTTTTCCACCATGGTTACATAAAAAAAAAAAAAAATTCACAGCTGGGGATGAATTTATGTGTGAGTCTAAGTAGAAAAACGTGAACCTGCATCAAAACCAAAATGGACTTGAATTATTAATTATGTTTTCATTTAAATCTTTGTTTTGTAATTTAGTTTTGTGTTATTTTACTATTTTGTTATTTTTAGTTTTTATTTATTTGTTAGTTTATGTTTTATAATTCTTGTTGTTTTCTTTTATTTAGTTTATTAGTTTTTGCTATTTTAGTTTAGTTTACTTTTTTATCAGGCTAGTTTGTTTTATGATTTTGTTTTGTTTTATTTGTTTTTATTTATTTGTTAGTTTGCTTTATTTTATTTTATTACACGGCTCTCTAGAATGCTTGATTCTGATTGGTCAGTTGAGACATTTGCAGGTTCGTTCTTTTCGAATAATAACCGCTCCAAAGTAATAACGCATAGCCGGTACTACTTGTATGTTTAAAATCCCTCCGCGCCAACAAAGATTACCGTTTGGCGCCATCTTGTGACAAACACATTCATATTCATGTCCAGTTTTTTTTCCTTATGTGGCAAGTAGCCGTGTAATAAGCGGGATAATGTACAGGCAGCCTGTAGTTATCGCGAAATAAGCCCCTTCAGTGTGATGCAAGACCCTCCGCTTCGCGTCGGGTCTTGATCACACTGTCGGGGCTTATTTCTGCGATAACTACCGGCTGCCTGTACATTATCCCTTACGTATTATTTGTATTTGCTTTTTGTTTCATTTTATTTTATTTTTGTTTTTATTTATTTGTTAGTTTGTTTTATGATTTTATATTTTATTTGTTTTTTCTTTTTTGTTTTTCTTTTTTCTGTCTGTTTTAATTTTTGTTATTTTTATTTGTTTTTGCTTTGTTTTCTTTTTTGTATGTATGTTTGTATTTATTTGTCAGTTTGTTTTATTTTGTTTTGTTTTATTTGTTCTTAGCTTTTTGTTTTATCTTGTTTTATTTGTTTACATTAATTTATTTGTTTGTTTTTATGGTTTTGTTTTGTGTTTTACTATTTTGTAATTTTTTGTTTTATTTGTTTATTTAATTTAATTTAATTTTTTTGTTTGTTTTATGATTCTTGTTATTTAATTTTTTTAGTTTTATTTGGTTTTACTTTTTGTTTGATTTGATTTGATTTGATTTGATTTATTTGACAGTTTGTTAGTTTGTTTTATTTTATTGTTTTATTTGTTTTTGCTTTTTGTTTTTATTGTTAGTTTGTTTTATGATTTTGTATTTTATTTGTTTTTCCTTTTTTGTCTCTGTTATTATTTTATTTAGTTTTATTTGTTTTTGCTTTTCGTTTTATTTTTGTTTTATGTTATTTTTGTTTACATTCATTTATTTGTTTGTTTTAATGATTTTGTTTTGTGCTATTTTATTATTTAATTATATTATTTAGTTTTATTTGTTTTTGTTTTTCATTTGTTTTTTTGTTTTCTTTTGTATGTTTGTATTTGTCAGTTTGTTTTATGATTTTGTTTTCTTTTATTTGTTCTTAGCTTTTTATTTTATTTTTGTTTACATTAATTTCTTTGTTTATTTTTTATGATTTTGTTTTGTGATAATTTATATACATATATTTTATTTATTAATTTATTTAATTTTAAATTTATTTTTTGTTTTGTTTCGTGTTGTTGTATTAAGTTGTAGCGGTCTATAATTTGTACATTGGTTTACACTACGTAGAGTACAGCATCTATGGCAGCAGCTGAAACTATTTTATAGCTTTATGTGATACTCCCACTGTCTGACCCTTCTTCACCAGAAACATAATTTCAGCGCACTTCATTATTTACAGTCCGACCTTTGGTTTAATTTTAACATGGCTCTGAAGGGCCCTCTGACACCTTCCACTGCGGTCCCATCAAATTTGCAAAGGAACGACATTGATTTTTCTAAACACACTCTGAAAGACTGTCTAGAATTGAAAGTCAGTGTTTGCCATCAACATCTCATGAAATAGGGCCTGCCTCTCTTTTCATTTAGCAAAAATGTGTTGGTTAAAAATCTCCTCACAAGTTAATTGCGATGTTGGCGCACACTGGGCCGATGTGTTGAGCCAGAAAACACTTGGCGTGTTTCTGTCTCTCTCTCTTCCTCCCTTTCCCTTTTTCATTCCCGCCATCTTTTGCGTTCAGATTGCTCAGCTGACATGAAACTAATGGCTGCGAGTTGAGATCTGGGTGCAGCTGAGCCACTGTAGATTGATTTAAAGTGAATTGCTTTCATTTCTACACTGACGATACGTCGCTTCTCGTAAACAAACTTCTCTGGAGAGGAAATGAGAAAATTATAATCAATGCTGGAGTACCCGCAAGCAGACATTCATTCCTTTGGATTAGGGCAGTTAGAAGAAATTAGACCTCAGGACAAACATCAGGAGAAAATATCTCAGTGGGAAGCAGTTTAGCGGGGCTGCGCTAACGTTTTATTGAATGCCGCTTATTGCCTCTGACTTGAGGTGACGAACACTCCTCGTGCATCGAGCTGAAAGGCCGTTTTTATGTCCGATAAACGTTGCATTCACCCTTGTGGAAGGAAAAACAGCACCACACTTGTCTTCTGCAGACAGACCATTACTCCCACATTGTTTGCTGAGGTTGTGTGTTGTAAATAATGCACACCGTATTTGTAGCTTCATTGTGTTTTACACAAAGTCGCCATTGCCAATGAGAACAGAACATTAGCTGTGATAAACCAATACACTCTGCTGACATGACCTTGGATATCTTGCCTAAAGTTTGATAGTCTGTAAAAACAATCTATTTACTTAAAAGGCTGTGGACTGGAAAAAAACTGTTTAGAAAGTTTTTCCACTTAGAAGTTGCTATTAAATTTCACAAATAATTACAAAGAAACTGCAAGTAACACCTTCAATTAAATGTGACATTTTAAAGTAGAAAGATAGAAATAGTAGGAACAAACATACTTAGGAGAAGTTCACTTCCAGAATAAAAATTTACGGATAATTTGCTCTAACCCTTGTCATTAAAGATGTTCATGTCTCCCTCTCTTCAGTCTCATTTTTTTCTCCAACTTCAAAATCATCCTACATCGCTGTTTTACCTTTTTTTTGTAAAGGGCTTTTGATCTTCTTTGCATGTTTACTTTGTAAACACTGGGTTGGTACTTCTGTAGCAATGAAGGATGATTTTGAAGTTGGAGGAGAAAATTAAATGAGAGTTTTTTGACATACCCTAACTGTCTTAAACCGGAATACACAGAGTTCACGCAGAGCTAGATAAGACGAGCATTTGAGGTTAAAAAATATATAAATTGTCAAATTTTTGAGAACATAACCGATTGTTTCACTAGATAAGACCCTTCTTCCTCGGCTAAGATTGTTTAGAGCCATTTGAAGCTGCATTTAAACTGCATTTTGGAAATTCAAACTTGGGGGTATCAGAGAAGTCCACTATATGGAGAGAAATCCTAAAATGTTTTCCTCAAAAAAAAACATTTTCTTTATAACTAAAGAAAGAAAGACATGAACATATTGGAAGACAAGGGGGTCAGTAAATTGTCTAAAAATCTTTGTTTTGGAGGTGAACTTCTCCTTTAATCTTTGAGATTTAATGGTCAGTTTGGCTAGTTTTGCAAATTTGCCTGGTTTTAGAAGAATTTTGGGCATGTAATGTGAAAATGATTCACCCTCATGTCATTCCAAACCTGTATGACTTTCTTCTGCTTAACACAGGTTTCAGTTTGTTTTTTCCCTATACAATGAAAATCAATGAGGTCCAATGTTGTTTTTTAAAGGATTAGTGTAGTTCTGAATTAAAATTTGCTGATAATTTAGTCACCCCCATGTCATCCAAGATGTGCTTGTCTTTCTTTCTTCACTCAAAAAGAAATTACGGTTTTTGAGGAAAACATTCCAGGATTTTTTCCATATAGTGGACTTCAATGGGGATCAGCAGGTTGAAAGTTCAAATTGCAGTTTTCAGTGCAGCTTCAAATGGCTCTACATAATCCCAGTCAAGAAATAAGGTTATTTTCTTAAAAAACAAAAAACAAAAAAACAAATACACATTTATATACTTTTTAACCACAAATGCTCATCTTGCACTAGCTCGACTTCATGCATTACGTAATCACGTTGGAAAGGTCATGCGTGGTTAGTTCTTCATCTGTGTACTTTGGTTCAAAAAGGTAGGGTAGGAAAAACTCCTCTAACTACAAAATCGTCTGACATCACTCTAACTTTTTTGGTAAAGGGCATTTGCACGTTCGCTTTGTAAACACTGCGTTGGTAAATCCGCCAATGTCACACCTGACCATTCCAACATGACTACTGTGGCGGGAGGAGCAAACGACAGACACAGTGGGTGTGGCGTCAGGCCTCGGAGAGGCTTTTATTAAACATAATAAAAGAAAACAAGTGTCCAAGGGGTTAAAAGTGTCCAAAATAAAAAGGGGATCTGGTGTCCCCGAGTGCTGGGGGTTCCGTGAAGGAGGGGCAGTGTTCAGTAGGGAAGGGTCCAGGCAAGGGTCGGAGTCCAGCGGCCGCACGCGCTCCCCGCTCAGATCCGGGGCGCGATGGGTGGCGGCTTCCTCAGCGGCATCTTCCTCCTCCGACTACGCGGCACTTCTGGGGGATGAAACGGCCCGGCATCCTGGCCCGTCAGCCGTAACGGGTGCGGTCCTCATCCGGACCCGCAGGGTCCAGCAGCTCGTCCTACGGCGGCGCAAGTTCCCTCCACTCCCTCTTCCTGGACCCACGAGGACACCAGCGTGCATGCACGGGGGAGAGACCGGTCTCCTGAAGAGAGGCGCGCTCGGCATTTAAACAGCGGCGGTGATGAGGCTTCATTCCATTGAGGTGCTCCTCATCACAGGCCGCCAGCCTGGGATGTTTCCGCGCCCCTCCTCTCCCATACACACCCACTCCCGTCGGGAGCCTGGAGAAGGGCGGCGAATAAGGGACGGGGTGGTGATGATAATTAGGGGGGAGGCAGCCGACTCATCACACTACTTTGTGTAAAGCTGTAGACGCAAAGCTAGTGCAAGATAAGAATTTGTGGTTAAAAAGAATACTAATTTGTATTTATTTATTTACTTAATTTTTTTTGTAAGAAAATGGACAATCCTTTTGCTAGATAAGACCCTTATTTCTCAGCTGGGATTGTGTAGAGCTCTTTGGAGCTGCATTGAAACTGCAATTTGGACTTTTAACCCACTGATGCCCATTGAAGTCCATTATATGGAAAAAAAATTCGGGAATGTTTTCCTCAGAAACCTTCATTTCTTTTCGACTGAAGAAAGAAAGACATGAACATCTTAGATGATCTTAGGGGTTAGTAAATTATCAGGAAATTTAAATTCTGGAGTGAAGTACTTGTTAACCCACTTGTCTTTCATTGTGTGGACAAAAACCATTGAAACACTTAATATCAAAATAAAATATCTTTGTTCCACAAGAAAGAAAGTCGTACAGGTTTGGAAAGACAAAGGTGAATAAATGATGACAGATTTTTTTTATTTAGGGTGAACTATCCCTTTAATGTCACAGTCATTCATACCAAACATGATGTGTTTATTCATGAACACCAACAGAGTTTTCTTTCTCCATATTCTGGTCATAATGTTTTGTTTGTCACGGTGGCCTAAACTAACCTCCAAAGAGTCCTCCGTCCATATAGAATGTTATGTCTTCCCATGCCATAATTTTACCTCCGAGTTTATCACCGGTGACCCCAGCTCAGACGTTACCGCAGGGATTCATCTGCTGGCTGCCCGTAAATCAGCAGAGTGCTGGTGTCTACATCCTTATCTCTTCCAACAGTCCTCAGGGGAGGGCCCAAAGGCCGAAAAATAGATTAGCAAGCTGCTCTAAAAGCAATCTCTCCTAGCTTCTCTCGATGGTGTCGCCAGCTTAGGTTTGTCTTGGACTCTGGAATGCAATTACTGCAAATTTGGCATTATGTACCTTCTTTATTGTGATAAATACCCAAGATGCTACATGTTGCCTCTAAACAGCCCTTGTGTGAAAGAAGTGCTGTCTGGGTTTTCTTTTCCTTTATGTCTTTTTAGCAGCAGAATTGCACCCCAGCTTAAAATTTACATTTCAATTGCCTTCCATTTATATGTTTCACAATTAAGCGCATCACTCATACGCAGCAGAAAAACTAAAGTAGCACCAAGAGTATTTAACAGGCATTTATATAGCCCAGGTCTAGCAGAGCGAGCAATGCGCAGACATTAGTCAGTGCAGCACCATATTTAATTCCTGACAGGAATGAAAAAGAGGCTGTGAGGGATAGAAGTACAGTGTGTGCAATGGACTGTACGCTTGTTTAACAACATACAAAACAGTGGTCTGTGACCTTTATACAGCTCATGCCATTGTAAACACTGCAGGTCTATCCCTCACAAGCTTGTTTTCATCTGTGTTTATATTCAGTAAGGTTTAAAGCTAACATCTTGTTTTACCAACCATTCATTTACCATTTGTTTGGTATTTTAATTAACAATTTATTGTGTGATAAAAGGTCAAAGAAGTCAGAGGTTCACGATTTACCTCAGCCTATAAACTGCTTTCCTAACTTAGTTTGAATTAGACTTTCTAATACATGCCTTATCTTTACTTTAAAATATTGAAAAAACGAAATGGCCGTTAACAGAAAAGAGTGTTTTTAGGGTTTAGTTAAGTAGCATTAGCATCATTCAGGACAAATCCACTCCCCTCCAGGTGGACATGTGCCTTTCTGACAAACAGCAATTCGCCAGCAGTGCTGAGCGGTTTGATTAGGAGATAACTTACTCTGCAATTCAAATCATCTTCCTTCTGGGAAGCAGCAGAAGCACTAATTCAATTCTCTCACCTTTACTTATTAATTTGCGTTCAATTTTTAAACAAGTTTGAGCATCTCATGTTTATTGATGCCTTATTTTTTGACTCATCAGAGAAGGAGAATTAAACAGTGACCCATTAAGCACTGATCAAAGAAAGAGTAAAAGAAAGTGTTTAAACACTACCTTATTTTGTGGTACGGCAAAGTAGATGTGCTGTGCAGTATATAAAGATGCATGTTTGCATTTGGCACTGGTACAGAAGAATTATTACATTTCCAAGGTTGTTTTTCTTTTTTTGTTTTTGGTTGAGACACATTTTGACCCCATCTTGCTGAGTCTCGCCCTCACATGGCCAGGCAGTCTGGGCTCAAATGAGATTAATACACACAACTAGACGACATGAGTGGCTGAGGTGAAATGTGAGGACGTGGATTCACCATTAGAAGTAATTTGTGCAAGATTACAGCCATAGAAAGCCTTGGTGCAGATGGGCTTTTAATGGTCATGTGTCAGTCATTATAGAAATGACAGCTCAAAAGAAAGAGCAACTGCTAATTCATATTCTCAATCAAAAGTAGCTTTGAATGGCTGTTAATGGTTGCATAGAGCACAATTAATACTGTAGATGAAGCACTAATGTTCACTTGTCAAACTTGGAAACTCATAAACTATTTATAGAGATGAAGAAAGTTTTTGAGGGATTGGGACTCACTTTGTATATGCTGTAGACAACTAATATCATTTCAGTAACAAGATGGTTAACCATCTTTAACAACTGTGAATAAGAAAGTGCACTAAACATGCTTTAAACAGAGTTTAAATTCTTTGTAAGAGCAATAATGATATTTAATAAGGCAGTTTATTTGTCAAAACTTAATTAATGACTCTTCATTTAGTAGCAAAGCAATAGAGTTATTCACCATCTGTAATTCAAACTCCAATTTCTGATTGACTCAGACTCAAGAGATTATATTTAAATGTTGTGACCAAGGCTGTTTCGGTGGGTGTTATCATGTAAAACACAATTTGTGGTTGCAACATGTTTGCAAACAAACCAGAGAACATGTCCACCTTCATGCCATTCACACATTTCCTGCCATAATGATTTCACAGTCAACAAGTGTTATTGAGGACATTAAAAAAATCTGCTATTGATTGATGTTTTTATTTTTTCCTCAGTGTGCACTTGAATTTTATATTAAACCGCAAACCTATGGTAATTGTTTTACATGGTGACATAATTCAGTTTTAGCATTTACAGATGCTTGGTTTTATTGCTGTCCAGAGAGAAAATATCTGTGTTTTTCTCCCACCACCCAGGAGAAAATTTGTTATGACAAGCGTGTGGTAATGTAATGCCTGCCGGCATTGTCATTTATTAGTTTACATGGAGAAATGGAGGAATTTATCATTTTTAAATCTGTTTTGACCATGGCTAAGTCCCGCATGGCTGCTGTTTGACACTTTTGCAGGCAATATTTAGACATTTGGCACAAAGGATGCTTGTTTCATTGAACTTAGAATTGAAAATAGCGATGGCCATGTATGAAATTCACGAGTCAGTTCTGAATATGTGTTGGTTGAAGTCTTAAAGGCATAGTTCACCTACAAAATGAAAATGCCTGTCATGTCGTTCCAAACCCGTAAGATCTCTGTTCATCTTCAGAACACAAAAAAAGATATTTTTGATGAAATACAAGAGCTTTCTGATCCTGTATAGACAGCAACACAACTGACACATTCAAGGCCCAAAAATGTAGTAAGGACATCATTAAAATAGTCCATGAATTAATACATTTTATGAAGCTGCAACAATACTTTTGGTGTGCGAAGAAAATGACTTTTCTGACAATTTCTTCTCTTCTGTGTCAGCTTTCGACACGTATTCAGCAGAGTACAATGACCACTTTCTGTAAGTTTTCCGGAATTCTGTGGTTGCATGTGGTTTTCAGTACTATAAATAGACAATCTCATGAGTATATAGAATGAGATTAAGCATTTAATAGAATCAATAATGAATAACCACATGCAGCTGCGATGTATACATGCATGTTTTATTTATGTTCCTCGCCACCCTGCATATTAATTTCTGTCTGAATTCAGTTAGTGCTTTGTCATGGAGGAGCAATGCACATGTTCTTTTACAGATGTTACATACATAAAGATGTTCATATTTAGCTTTGTTTGTAGCATTTTTGCAGAGGAAATCCAGTGATCTGGAAGATTTCCCAGCACTGACTTTGCAGTGTTGATCATATGAATTCTCCACCATGACTAACAGAAAGCTGCTTGATATGTGCTTAATACATTGGTACATTATTGGCAATAGATGATGGACGTTTTTTTTGCCTGCTGAATTCACTAATGTAACTACACCTTGAGAACCAATTACGGGATTTATGGTATCATGTAGTAGATCCTTCCTGCAGTAGCGAGTCTTATTAGATGTCTGGGTAGCTTTAAGAACACTGTTTTTCATTTCAACACTCATGGTATTTGACAACCCAAAGCCCATGTATAACTGGCCAAGCTTATTGTGTTCCCTTATCAGCAGTAGATCCTGTTGTTGAGGGATTCAGGCAGAGTGAGTAGATATTTTCAAAACCCACCTGAGATGAGATGTAACAAGTTTCTGTCGGGTGATTTTCAAAGTCTCTGAGTTACAGCACCATGTCTTTATAAATCCCTTGTGTTCCAGAAAATTCTGGAATCACCTTGACAGGCTGTATCTAGTGACATTCAGATCTTGTAGAGTGTGCTTTAGTATGGCCCACTATGTCTTCTCTGGAAGTGTCAGTAAGGAAGAGACCTGTCACACATGTGTATGTGTGTGCGCGCACACTCACACACACACACACACACGCTCTCACTCAATCTCAGTATAGTCCCCAGGGCAGCGCTGCATAGAAATAAACTTCCTGTGTGCACCACTGCCAGGAGTAACAGTGGGAAGTACGCTAGAATGATCACAACCTTTCCTTCATCACTCTCCTTTCAAAATCTTTCCTTCCATTAAATAACAATCTGTTATTGCAGTATTTATTATTTAAAAAATTGGAATCGATTCAGTCTTTGTGCAGCTCAAATAAGGGAACACAACAAACCTAGTGATAGAACCAGGAGTGGGGAACTCATTTGGGGTAGGGGTCATAATGTCCAGACTATTACATTAAGCAGGCCAAGAACAATCAGAACCTTATTTATCACCACAAATGGAATTCTGCGGTGGAATTGCATATAACAGCAGTATTAGCAAAAAGTAGGCTACCACAACTAACACGCAATATGGAGGATAAAAAAAAAAAAAACTTTTAAGGAAAACAGTGAGACAACAGCAGATGCACTAGGAGAAAACAATGAGAAACAGCTTGAAAAAAAAACAGCTTGCGCCACTCTTTTGGCGTTAAAATAGTACTGTCAGGATTTACTAAAGACGCGCAGTGAACAGTTATTTTTGCACCTGACATTATTGATTATGCATTTGTAGAAGTTTCCCTTTTAGACAAAAGTTTATGGGAGGAGAGTATTAAAATGAATCACGCAACACAATTTACTAACGTTTGCACTCGTCAAATTACTGATATTTGCGCCGTTATTTAACACCCAAAAAAGGCATGTCTTAAATCAGGTGGTAATATGCGCTGCTCTTAGTAGATTGCACTGGTCATTATGAAAATGATCTGGCTGCATCTTTGTTCTTTATTGTGCACATTGTCAGTAAATTGCACACATTTTATGGAATTGCGCTCTAACGCTGATTTGCCCTGTTAATAAATCTGCCCCCATGTCCCTTTGTCTGTGAAAAGTGTAATAATAAACAAATTATTATAACAGAACGCAGACATTCTGAACATCAGTGTCAGTGAATATCTGTGCCTGCACTTGCCGGGTGCAAATTAAACAAATTTATTTATTTATTTATTTCCCAGCAGCATTCTGTTGTCCATTTCTCTTGAATTATACAGTGTTCTGAATCCACCTTACATTTCTTTGAAAAAAAAAATATTTTTTTTTAAATTTTTTACACATAAGCATTACAGTAGGCACGTATGCTTTTAATGTTATAGAACTGGACAAGAAGCAATGCACTGCGCCCATGTATTACTCAACAGTCATTCTTGAAATGTAAGGCTGAAGCTGAAAGTAGCAGTCCAAAACTGTGAATCTAATCAATAAACAGGCAAAGGTTTAGTGTATGAAAAAATAGTGCAGTGAGCTGCCTCTAGAGTGATCAGGCGGGCCAGTTACAGACTCATCTCTCAATGCATTTTCACATGATCCTGTTGCTTTTGGAGGTGGATGCCTGCTGTTTGGGAACGCAGTCATGTAAGACAGTTCCTGGAGGCAATTATACATTTTATGCTTGGGCATTTCAGAATGACCATAGCAACATTTCAGATGTTGTGGAATGAGATCGGTCCACTGGTTAGTCAGGTTTTGCCATCTCATAGCACCATCTCCCATTATTCGCATTAACCCTTTTTCGCACAAGTCAAAAACCACCTCAATCGAGTGTATAAACTTTTTTGCGAATTAAGGGCTTTTAATTAGAAATGTGGCATTTCCATCACTCATTTCTGATGTGATACTTCAAAAGGCGCATGAAAACGGCATGATGGAAACTTGGCTTATGACTTTCTTCTTTCGGTCGAATCCAATCAGGGTTATATTAAAAAAAATATTAAAAATTTTCCTAGCTCTTCTAAGCTTTATAATGGCAGTTGGGCGGGTGTTCAACAGTCCAAAAGAAGTCCAATAAAGTGCATCCATCCATACTAAAAAGTGTTCCACACGGCTCCAGGGTGTAAATAAAGGCCTCCTGTAGCGAATCGGTGCATTTTTGTAAGAAAATACCCATATTTGAAATGTAATAATAACTAGCTTGCACCAATTGTCTTACGTACATTATGTCAACTGTTGTATGTGCAAGCCATTAACAGATGACGTAGAACAGATGCGTTGTGCATGCACCGCTGATCTCGTGAAAACCATTTGTTTACAGGAGCAAAGAAAGCGTCTCGGGTTACGTATGTAACCTTAGTTCCCTGAGGGAACGAGACGCCGCGTCTGGAAACGCTATGGGGAACGCCATTGGCGGGCCGCACTCTGAATCATGTCTAACAACCAATGAAATGACGGGGGTGACGTCAGAGGCGCGGTGACGTCATCAGCCAGGAAGTATAAAGCACGTGCGTTTGACGCCCGCGGCAGCTCTTAAAGGAATGAAGCGAGCGCCGCAGGGTGCGGGAATTATGGTCCGAGACGCGGCGTCTCGTTCCCTCAGGGAACTAAGGTTACATACGTAACCCGAGACGTTCCCTTCCGGGAACTCGAGCCGCGTCTGGAAACGCTATGGGGAACGAGACTACCAACGCCCCCATAATTTCCACACCTTGCGCTGTGTCAGGAAAAACAAGGTGGAAAGAGAAGGAGCCCTTGTCTAGCATTCCGCGGACAAGAAGGCCCTGTGGTCCTCGGCCCTCGGGCACACGAGGATAGGTAGTCTTCCTCTGTCTGGTCGCCAGCCAGAGCGAGAGGTACTCGGCGGCCCTCAGGCACACGCAGAGTCTTAGTCCGTTGTCTGGGAACAGCCAGCACAAGAGGGACTGAAATGACCATTGTCTGTACGGACAAGTGGGAGAGATCCTCGGTCCTCGGACCCACGAGGATAGTAAGATCGACCTCAGGAGTATTCCTCGGCCCTCAGGCTCACGAGGAAAGGGTAGTCCTTTGTCTGGGGTTCTGCCAGAACAAGAGGGACCCAAGGCTCGGCCTGGTGCTCTGCCAGGACGCGAGAAGATAAGCCTTTGTCAAGCCTAAGCGGACAAGAGGGCACTGCAGCATCCCGGCCCTCGGGCACACGGGAAGAGCAGTATGGGCCTCCGCCTGGTAGCCAGCCAGTGTGGGAGGCACTCCTCGGCCCTCAGGCAGACGAGGAGTCTTAATCCTTGGTCTGGGAAGAGCCAGAACCAGAGGGATCGAATTTACGCCCAGTCTGGTAGTCTTGCCAGAACGTGGGGAAGATAAACCCTTGTCTAGAGTTCTACGGACAGGAGGGTGAAAGGATCCTCGGCCCTCGGGCTCACGAGGATGAAGTTCTCAACCTTCGCTACGCATTGATAGGTGCAGAGGGAGAAATGGACCTCAGCCAGGTGGTCCACCTCTGTCTGGTCGCCAGCCAGAGCGAGAGGTCCTCCTCGGCTCTCGAGCTCACGAGGAGAAGGTAGTCCATTGTCTGGGGTACTGCCAGAGCAAGAGGGACTCAAGGCTCGGCCTGGTGCTCCGCCAGGACGCGAGAAGATAAGCCTTTGTCTAGCCTAAGCGGACAACAGGACACTGCGCTCCCCGGCCCTCGGGCACACGGGGAGGACAGTATGGGCCTCTGCCTGGTAGCCAGCCAGAGCATGAGGCACTCCTCGGCCTTATTGAAGGCAGACGAGGAGTCTTAGTCCGTGGTCTGGGGAAAGCCAGAAACCAGAGGGACCGAATTACACTCGGTCTGGTGAATTTGCCAGAACGCGAGGGAAATGGACCATTGTCTAGCATTCCGCGGACAAGAGGGTTGTAAGATGCTCGAAGCGGAGCTTCTGGAGAGCGGAGGTTCCGTAGAGTATTCTCCTTTTTGAACAGGGAGGAAATCTCAACGCTCAATCCTACAGCTCTTAAGAGTGGAGGTCTCAAATAACCCTTCCGTGAGGGGAGACCTGACTACACTCACGCTAGTAACGAGGGTAAGAGCAGACCTTCTACTTGGCTACGTGGATAATGCAAGGTGTACTCCTCGGCCTTCGGGCACGCGAGGAGTCTTAGTCCGTTGTCTGGGGAGGGCCAGAACAAGAGGGACCGACCCATAGTCTCTTAGCCTTGCTGAGTCGTAAGCCATATAGAGAAGTATTCCTCGGCCCTCAGGCACTCGAGGAGTCTTAGTCTTTTGTCTGCGAAGCGCCAGAGCAAGAGGGACTAGATGAATTCGGCCTGGTAATCTTGCCAGGGCTTGAGAGAGAACCTTTGTCTAGCTTTCTACTGACAAGAGGTGATATGATCCCCGGCCCTCAGGCCCACGGGGAATAGTAGTCCTTTGTCTGGAGTTTGCCAGCACACGAAGGACTCGGATAGAGGTATTGTGATCCTCGGCCCTAGGCACGCGAGGATCAGGAAGCGCTCCTCGGCCCTCAGGCACGCGAGGAGGACGGCGATTAACGACTTCTTATTCTTAGATAGAGAATGCGCCTCAAGAAGTCTTCTCCTGGCTAGGGAGATGGCTGATTTTAGTGGCTGGCTTTACTCTAGGACGGATGAGCCTGGGGCGGCTCTGAGGTCGATATGATAAAACCTGACAAACGTCAGGGGCGAGGACCAACCCGCAGCGTTGCAGATGTCCTGGATGGGGACTCCTGCAGTCAGAGCTTTCGAGGCTGAGAGGCCTCGAGTAGAGTGAGCCTTGACTCCGACAGGTGACGGCAGACCAGAGGACTCGTAAGGATCCATCTACTGATAGTAGGTTTAGCAGCTGGGAGGCCCCTCTTTGGAGGGCCATAGCAGACAAACAGCTGATCGGATTTGCGCCACAGGGCAGCTCTGTGGACATACGCATCTAAGGCTCTGACTGGGCACATGCAATTGAACTTCCTGTGATCTGGCTCCAGGAAAGGAGGAGGATAGAACGCTTGTAGCGTGATAGGCTGTGGTGCTAGGGACGGGACCTTCGGTACGTACCCAACTCTAGGGTAGAGAAATGCTTTGGCCATACCAGGGGCAAAGTCAAGATGAGAAGGGGCCACGGAAAGGGCCTGAAGGTCCCCTACTCTCTTTAGAGAGGTAAGGGCTATCAAGAGCGCTGTCTTAATGGTAAGCACGCGGTCTGATATCTCCTCTATGGGCTCAAAGGGGGGCTTACATAGAGCTTCTAGCACGACAGCCAGGTCCCACGTGGGAACCCTTGGCTGCACTCGAGGCCTCAACCTGAGTGCAGCGCGGAGGAAACGGATGACCAGGGGGCTTTTGCCCACTGAGAGGCCACCGAGAGGGGCGTGGAAGGCAGATATAGCCGCCACGTACACCTTCAGGGTGGAGTGAGCTAGCCCCGCGGAAAGGCGAGTTTGTAGGAACTCCAGAACTGTACCGACTGGGCAGTTGACTGGGTCGAAGTGGTGTTCGTAGCACCATTTAACAAACAGGTTCCACTTAAGGCCATAAAGTTTCCTCGTAGAGGGAGCTCTGGATTGGAGAAGGGTCTCAACAACCTCGGTTGAGAGACCGGCTTCTAGGAGTTGTGCCCCCTCAGGGGCCACACCCATAACTTCCACCTCTCTGGGTGGGGGTGGCAAATTGCGCCCCCAGCCTGAGAGAGAAGGTCCCTCCTGACGGGAATCTCCCACGGAGAGCCGTCGAGGAGGGAGATTAGGTCCGAGAACCATACTCGGGCCGGCCAATACGGGGCTATTAGCAGCAGCCGTACTTGGAACCGGCGCACTCTTTCCAGAACTCCTGGGAGCAGAGCGATCGGGGGAAAGGCGTACCGACGAAGCCTCGGCCACGTCTGTGCCATAGCGTCCAGTCCGAGAGGAGCTGGAGGAGCTAGAGAATACCAGAGGGGACATTGCGATGACTCTCGAGTCGCAAAGAGGTCCACCTGAGCCTGGCCAAATTTGCTCCAGATCTGCTTCACTACTGCTGGGTGAAGCATCCATTCCCCGGGCCTCGGCCCCTGCCTCGACAGGACGTCTGCTCCCACATTTAGACGTCCGGGAATATGGACGGCTCTCAGGGAGAGAAGTTTTCCTTGAGACCAAAGGAGGATCCAATACGCTAACTTGAACAAAGGTCGTGAGCGGGTCCCTCCTTGATGGTTTATATAATAAACTACCGCGGTGCTGTCTGTACGGACTAACACGTGGCGATTTCTTAGGTCTGGAAGGAAATGCTTCAGGGCCTGGAACACTGCTAACATCTCTAGGCAATTTATGTGCCAGGAGAGATGGCGTGGGCTCCACAGGCCTCGGGCTGAGCGGCCACTCATGACCGCTCCCCATCCAGTGAGGGATGCATCTGTTGCAAGTGTGACGGGGCAACGAGGAGCTCCCAACACTGGGCCCTGAGAGAGGAACCAGGGTTTTTTCCACATGGCCAAGGCACGTAGGCAACGCCGCGTGACCTTGATCTTGCGAAATGGGTTTCCCCTCGGGGAGAACCCCCTGGTTTTGAGCCACCACTGTAGTGGCCTCATGTGCAGCAGTCCAAAAGGTATCACGTTGGATGCAGCTGCCATAAGGCCTAACAGTACTTGGAACTGTTTGACAGTGAGTGACTGGCCTAGCTTGACCGCATTTACTGCAGTAAGGATCGACTCGATCCGTGCAGGTGACATTCGTGCCTGCATCGTGGTCGAATCCCAAACTACGCCTAAGTAGGTGGTCCTCTGTAATGGAGAAAGCACACTTTTCTTGGCGTTGAGTCTCAACCCTAATTCTTTCATGTGAGCAAGAACGACACCTCGGTGTTGAACTGCTAACTGCTCTGAGCTGGCCAGGATGAGCCAGTCGTCTATGTAGTTGAGTATGCGGATGCCCTGGAGTCGCAGAGGAGCCAGAGCTGCATCCACACACTTTGTGAAAGTACGGGGAGAGAGAGCTAGGCCGAAAGGAAGTACCCTGTACTGGTAGGCTTTGCCCCTGAAAGCGAACCTGAGGAACTTCCTGTGTTGAGGAAGGATGGAGACGTGAAAGTATGCGTCTTTTAGATCTATAGTGACGAACCAGTCCTCGGACCTGATTTGAGTCACTACCTGCTTGACAGTGAGCATTCTGAACTTCAGTTTCTTTACTGAGCGGTTCAGTTGCCTGAGATCTAATATGGGCCGAAGCCCTCCATCCTTCTTGGGAACTATGAAGTACCGGCTGTAGAACCCGGATTCCCTGTCCTGAGGAGGGACCACCTCGATGGCCTCCTTCCTTAAGAGAGTTTCTACTTCTTGTTCCATTACCAGACCCTGCTCGGGGCTCACTAGAGTTGGGAATACCCCGCTGAAAGGTGGCGGTTTCGCGCCGAACTGAATGCAGTAGCCTTTCTCTACAGTACGCAGGACCCATGTGGAGATATTCGGCAGTAGCTTCCACGCTGCCAGAAAATCTACTAAGGGAACCAGCCTCTCGAGACTGGTTTCTGGATTTGTTTGAGGAACTAGCCCGGGGGCCTGTAACAGCGAACTGGCAGGAACCTCCTGAGCTAGTTTCTCTGAGGACCCCCGCGGGGGTCGCGGACCTTTTAGAGGGTAATGTCCGCGGGAGATTGCCGCGCCCTGTAACAACGGCAGGGTTAGCTGACAAATCTCCTGAGGGCCCCGAGGAGGCTCGGTAACCACACTGAGTGGCGCCGAGTAAACCTCCTCGAGAGGGGCTGCCCTCATTTGCCCTGGAATGTAAACGTCAGGGCCGTTTAGCCGAGGACTTCTTGGCCTGGAGGACGACCCTCAGGTCGGGCCTCTTAGAAGTCCCCGGCTTAGAGCGTTGCCCACCCCGTCTTCTAGGACGAACCGGAGGAGCGCGGGTGGCAACGCTCTGTTTTTGTGCCTCTCTGTGTGAGGAGCTCGCTGACGGCTGAGGCTGCCCCCGTCCAGCAGCCTCAGAGGAGTACACGCGGCGAGGGAGGTAAGTCCTGAACGCCGCTGCCTGCTTCCTGGCCTCCTGGTGCCTGGCGACAACTGTGTCCACCGAGGCGCCGAAGAGGCCGGAGCTAGGCTCAATGGGGGCGTCCAGGAGTGTTGCCCTGTCCTTAGATTTTAATGCGGACAGGGACAACCAGAGATGCCTCTCCGCGGCCACCAGGGCTGCCATAGACCGGCCCACAGCACGGGCGGTCTCCTTGGTGGCGCGGAGAGCGAGGTCTGCTGTGCGCCGCATCTCTGAAACGTTAACCTCCCTGCCTTCGCTGAACTCCTTCAGCAGGTCAGCCTGGTATGCCTGAAGGATGGCCATGGTATGAAGACATGAGCCAGCCTGACCTGCTGCCGTATATGCCTTGCCCACCATGATGGAAGTGTTCTTTAGTGGCTGGGTGGGCAAGGACGGAGCCTTCAGGGACGATGCCGCGCCGGGTGCCAGATAGCCCGCAAGCGTCTGTTCAACCCGGGGCATCGTCCTGTACCCATGCTCCTCCGCACCCCCCACGTTAGCGTAGCTCTCAGTGGGGTGGTAGAGGCGGAAGGAGTAGGGCTTCCCCCAGGACCTCGAGATCTCGTTATGGAGGTCTGGGAAGAATGGAAGGCTCCGTTTGGGAGGTGCTGCCTTTGTCCGCAGGAAGCGATCATCTAATTTGCTTCCCTGCGGCTCATGATGTTGCTCTGCGGGCCAGGAGATGTTTAATTTGGCTACCGCAGTGGTCAGCACCTCCACGAGCTCCTCATAGTGAGGCGACCGGGGTGGCTGTGGTGGTTCATCCAGGCTCTCAATATCAACCTCCTCGGAGGAAGATATATGGAGCTCTGGGATCTCTTCTTGGAGGGAAGAGGCCGCAGTGCGGGCTTCCTCATCCAATAAGAGATCGCTCGCGCCGCTGAGTGAGGGAGGAGATAGGGGATCACCCGTCTCCATACCCTCCAGCAGGTCGAGCTGCGAGCCCCACGAGTGGCGCAACCGCTCCGCCTCGGCGGCAGCGGGGCCAGACCCGCGAGGCACGCTAGTGAAAGCCCCCTCCTCAAAGAGGGCTTTCCGGGAACGGAGCAGCCGCAGCGGCAGAAGTTCACACTGCGGACAGTCAGCCTTTTCGAGGGCTGACTGTGCGTGCTCCGCTCCCAAACACACCACACATAGACTGTGTGTATCACCAGCAACAATAAAGCGTTGACAGGGAGGAACACACCGTCTATGAGTAACAGCCACCTTATCTTTTTTTGATTGTTTTGAAGCCATTTTACTCAAATAAAAGCTGTGCAAACTGGCACAAAAAAGCAGCAAAATGGCAGACAGACAGACACAGAGCGCTCTCGCTGAATGACAAAAGCTGCCGCGGGCGTCAAACGCACGTGCTTTATACTTCCTGGCTGATGACGTCACCGCGCCTCTGACGTCACCCCCGTCATTTCATTGGTTGTTAGACATGATTCAGAGTGCGGCCCGCCAATGGCGTTCCCCATAGCGTTTCCAGACGCGGTTCGAGTTCCCGGAAGGGAACTAAAAGTTTCCTTACTTCAGCAAAGTCTCCTCTTGGCTTATATCGAAATCCTCTGACATTTTTCTTTACAAATCCTTTGTACTTCTAATTCATGACCGTTGTTTTGTTTTGCTTTCTCTTCTCCACCCCCACGTTCATCACTTCTCAGTGGCGCATGCACAACGCATACACCCTACGTCATCCCCCTCCAAACGGCTTCTGTGTACGACAGTTAGCAAAGGTGAGTAAATCATGGGCTAATTTTAATTTTTGTTTTTTTTGTGTGAACTAAATCTTTAAAACTGTATCTTTGTAAAAAATATAATATCACAGTATTTTTTATCAGGGTCAGTGTTTTTACCTTTGAAAGGTTGGGTTTTCTGCAGGAAAGTACTACTTAGAGGAGAGTAGAGAACCTGTGCATTGGATAGTCGATACAGACAAACTTTTTTGTTGTTGTTTTCCATTTTAGAGAACTAAATATACACCCATTTGCTGTGCATTATTTATGTGTTTTCTCATGTTTAGGATAGTTTGTTTGTTTGTTTATTTACTTGAATTTTATTTATTTGTTTATTTGTTTTGAGATTAGGCTGCAAAAATTGCTATTTTCTCCTGCACTGTAAAAAAAACTTAAAAACCTTAAAAAGTTAAGCAGCTGCCTTAAGTTTTTAAGTTAAATCTGCTTAAAACAAGTCATTTTAACGTATTACAATCACAAATTAGTTGATTTAACTTGTAAGTTGAAAGGACTTAAGTTGATTTAACTTAATATTTTAAGGCAGCTGCTAAACTTAAGTTTTCAAGTTGAAACTGGTGAAAACTTTGTACAGAAAAAAAAAAATCCCCTACCCACCTGACTTAAAGGGATAGTTCACCCAAAATTGAAAATTCTGTGATTAATTACTCATCCTCATGTCGTTCAAAACCTGTAAGTCCTTTGTTTTTCTTTGGAACACAAATTATGATATTTTGATGAAATCCAAGAGCTTTCTGACCCTGCATAGACAGCAATGCAACTGACATGTTCAAGTCCATGTGACATTAGTGATTCAACCATACTTTTTTTTACCTTTGCATACTTTTTCTACACAAAGACAACAAAAATAATGACTTTATTTAACAATTTCTTCTCTTCTGTGTCAGTCTCTGCCACTATTCACAAGAGTACAAGTGTATGGTTCTGCTGAGTAGTTAATAAGAGAATTTAGATTTTTGGGTAAGCTAACTCTTTAAGTTAACCTAGGACATTTGCTGGTGTCATTTACCTAACGCATCTACTGGTGAAACATGCAAATTAACCCTAACCCTAACCCCTACTTAAGATAAAGAATCGGATACTTGTTATAAAATTAAAATTTCGATTCCTCGTTTCGATTCCTGGGTGCATTTTTTCATCTGGTGATCTGCCAGGACCTTCTGCGCGTGCAATCTGCCAGGACCTTACGTGGAAATGTAAACATCAGTCGACAAGATGGATCGCGGTAAGCGTTTAAAAGTGTGTCTACGCTTTGTAAAAACCGAAGACAAATCTACCGCTGCATGCAAACTTCATTTTAGAGATCTGCAAGGGACGGATTTTAGTCCTGCGCCCGCCCGCTCCAGAAGGAATATATGTTATTTCATCCCGCAAAAGCCCACATAAAAGTAACTTATACCCCCGCGGGAAGACAGGTATCTACTTCATCTCTTGGCTGCATGAAACAAACCCTCCCGCTAATGTTAAGGCAAAGATGATCAGAGTAATAGTAACAAACTCGCGTGTGCCTAATGTATTCATTCTTGTAAATCGGACTCGTACATTAGGCACGTATAAGTCCGCTGTTGATTCACAAACTATTCATGATTTCGGGGCTCTGATCCATAGTATTTTTGCGTGAAATTTCAAAATATTTGCATAGTTTTCAAAATGAAAGTCCTGTGAGTTTTTTATAATGAATGCTTACCCATGGAGGTGGATCTTGTAAGGGTCAGTGGTGTTTATGCACATATGAGCACCAGCATAAACAGATTTACAATGTATTTACTGTATTTTTCATTTTATTTTATAATAATTACAAACAGTAGATATTCAGTCACTTAAGAAAGAGTACTCTGAAGTTGTGAAGAATGCCTGAATTAAATAATTTAGGTGCTTTAAATCTGTATATGTATATTCATGTTAAAAAGATAGAGCAGAGGGTTTTCTTTTAAATTCAAAAGTATAGCTTTAATTTAAAGTTTGTTTGAATTTTTTTTATAACATGCAGGAGAAAAATAAAAAGGCAAAACAAATGTTTAGGTTAATAAAATAGGTTCAAAAATAAACACCTTTAGAGGAAATGCCAGGCATAGGGGGGCCTTGCAAAATTTACCCGAGAAGAAGGGGGCCCTGATACAAAAAAGGTTGAGAACCCCTGTAATAAAATATGTTGCAAGCTAGCACTGAAAATAAACATGTTTGATATATTAATGTTTGACTTTTGTGTTTACTGTTGTTGTTTTTTTACTAAATTGGAATCGAAACTGGGAATCGAAAAGAATCAGAATCGATAAGTGGAATCGAAATCGAAATCGATAAAATTCAAACGATACCCAACTCTAGTCACAAGTCATCAAATTTGTGACTCGAGTCCGAGTCGAGTCTCGAGTCCACAACTCTGCACTCAGGTATATTCAGTATTTTTTCAGACAGTCTGACACATCAAAAACCTTTGTGCAAATTATAGCTCCCAGCCATTTTATTTTCTCCAGTGGATGGTTTGCTAATAGAAATAACTAAATGCAGTAATTAGCATGGAATTGTTTTTGTACCAATATTTGTTCTCCTCTATTAGATGTTAAATTACATTGCTGATCCAATACAAATGTATACTCTCCTGAAAATTATATTGGATAAACAAAGAATTGACTATGTCTGCAATAATTGATGTGACCCAGTCTGAATGCTAAGTCTGTCTTAATAATGCTAAACATTCAATAGCCTACTAGTGTACCTTTGAAAAGGTTGTCCCCCCAGTGACAGATGGATTGATTGGTTGATAGACATTGATCAAACTTGTGACCCCAACAGGATATTTCCATAGCACAGCTCTATCTGTCTGTAAAGTCCTGTGATCTGCCAGTCTTTTCATCAGGGTCCACTCCCAGTGTAGCCCACACACTACTCGATCTGCTGCTCCAGATGTAGAGCCGGTAGGGACGGTTTGATATGTGTATCGGTACCGTTCAGTTCTCGGACAAATTCCAAATGGAAGTGATCATCCCTATCACCTTTGTGGAGGGACTTAGGGCACGTGCATGTCATAATGTAGTCGTTTGCAATGCACTTGGCAAAGGGAGCGATGCAATTTCCTCATTATTATCTTCAGCTGGGACGTTTACGTGACAACACAGCATGGTCTCTGTCAGCAGATGTCGCTGTTTTAATGTCATTAATGTCTTTTTATTGTTAGCATAACTAAGCGAATCTGCTTAGTGCTGACAGACACGGGTGTGTTCGACTTGAAGCGGAGGTGCAGCGACCGATCTGTGTATGACATCAAAATGACAGCTGATGGTTCCATATTCTCGTTATAATCACTCTCGCGTTGCTCTGATGTCATACACCGATCGGTGCGTGCAGCGCTGCTTCAAGTCAAACACACCCGTGTCTGTCAGCACTAAGCAGATTCGCTTAGTCCCCCCCCCCACAAAGGTGATAGGGATGATCACTTCCATTTGGAATTTGTCCGAGAACCGAACGGTACTGATACAAGTATCGAACCATCCCTAAGAGCCAGATGCGAATATCTATAGTGTATACAGCAAGTGGATTGGGAGAGTGAGCCTGACAGTCTATAAGTCCCATGGCATTCTTTTAATTCGAGATAAATGCACAAAATACCCAGTAAGGTTTGAAGTCATTTCTCAGCCATTTTCATGTTCTCCTTTGTTGTCCCTCTTAAAAGTCTTTGTCCATAAGGGGCTGTTTAAAGAAGATGCATTCTTGCATTCCATCTGTGCTGTTTTAAGTAGGTGTTTAGGTGTACATTTAGGTAGCAAATCTGCATAGCACACATATAGTGTTTAGTCAAAAGTTTGGGATCAGTAATTTTTTTTTTAAGAAGTTCAAAATTCCAGAAGAAACTGTAATATTAAGAAATATTATTTCAATGTAAAATAACTGTTTTCTGTGTGAACATATTTAAAAATCTAATTAATTTCTGTGACGCAAAGCAAAACTTTCAGCATCATTACTCTTCAGTGTCACTTGATCCTTCCAAAATCTTTCTGATATGCTGATTTATTAACAATGTTAAAACCAGTTGTGCTGCTTATTTTATAAATTTATTTTGTTGAAACCTGTGATACTTTTTTCAGGATTCATTAATAAATAAAAGGTTAAAAAGAACAGCGTTTACTTTTGTAACATTATAAACTATCATTTATTAGTTTGTTGTCAGTAAATTTGTATTCTTTCTTTAAAAATATATATAGTTTTATTCACCATTTAAAAAATGTTAGAAAATATTTCTATTTTAAATAAATGCTGTTCTTTTTAATGTTTTGTTAATCAAAGAATCCTAAAAAAAGAATCATGTTCCAAAAAAATATTAAGCAGCACAACTGTTTCCAACATTGATAAGAAAAGTAATAAATCAGCATATTAGAAATATTTCTAATGGATCGTGTGACAATGAAGACTGTAATGGCTGATAAAAATTCAGCTTTGCATCACAGGAATAAATAATATTTTAAAATATATTAAAATAGAAAAAAAGCATTATTTTAAACTGTAATAATATTTTACAATATTACTGTATTTTCTGTATTTTTGATCAAGTAAATGCAACCTTGATAAGCAAAAGAGAATTCTTTAAAAACATTAAACATCATACTGATCTCAAAGTGATGTTTCATTAACAAATTTCAGGAGGAGCTCGCGCAGATAATTAACACGGCCAATTCATCATCAGCAATCACTCCCTATCCAATCACTCTCCCTATCCCATTACTACAGTCCCTTTAAATAACCAAGCAGTCCTACCTTCAGCTATCTCTGATTCCAGCATCCCTCCCACCCCCCCTGTTTATTTTCTCCTCACCTCCAGCCAGGGGGGGAGCGCTATTGGGTTCGGGCCAAAGGCCGAGCTCGGACCCCTCTCCCTGGGCAGGGGGAGTGCCCCGGGCTCGGGAATGACTACCGAGCTCGGAGCCCTCTCCCGGACAGCATGCCAAACACGCTTAACTTTACGCTGTTTATTATATGCAAAAGCGAACTAGTGAACTATTGAATGGCAGTGTATAAGGATAACTACACCAAACATTCTGATTGTAAGCATGCACAGCAGTTATTAAATGCTCAAGCTCTTGGGTGGATTGTGATTGGCTTTTTTAAAATTGCTCAAAAAAGTGATTTCAACAAAATTGTTCTTCTGTGTTGCTATTGTTATAGTTGTGGTGTGGACTCCCCTATTGTCAGTTTGAAACATTATTAAAACTTTATAGTTATCGTTATCATCCTTGGTGTGAAAGAGCCTTAATTAGAAAAATAATAATTATAAATAAAATTCTACGTTTTAATTGGACTTCATCTGCCATTGTGGTTTATTTGTTTTTCACAGAGTTTATTCCAGTGCATTCTTGAATAGCTTTTTCAATGAAGGGTACATGCAAACTATTTTAGAATATAGCTCTATGTACATATATATTTAGACCATGTGCTTTGTAATTGGTCCTTGTTATCAGTCTCCATTCAATACTGTAGATCCATTGGACGTAGTTAAGAGAGAGACCATTCCAGTGCCACTCGTACACTTAATGGCAGATTTATTTTGTACAGTAATCCATCTTCAGTCCACTATTACATGTAATTTTACAGTCAGTACTTGGATAGGTTTGCTTTATTCAGGGCTATTCAGCTTAAGATGGCTCCCTGGTTGGGTGTCTGGCTCACCCCCAAATCCATTGCCTTGACAACAGTAACTCGCACCAGTCACAGAATGTCTGCCAAACTAAACTCAAATAAATAAAAGCTACTAGCAGGGACAACTCAGGAGCATTCCATCTGTGTTTTGTTAATTGATACTCTTAGCTAGTAAGGATTAACAATGGTATGACCACATCCTCCTCACCTTGATGGTCTTGGATCAGTTTCAATAATTAATCTACTGTATATAGTCAGGTTTAATGTCTGTATGTCTGAGGTCTGAGGGCTACTTTCTTAGAGTCTCTCTCAAAAAGAACCATTTTTAATTCATATAATCTTTGGCACCTCATTACCTCGAAAAGTGTTAACAGTAATGTTCCCTGCGCCTCAATTGAAAGAAACTCATTTTACGCAAGTTTTGTGACTTCCTCTCATTAATGGAGTGGTCTTGAGTACATCCTAGGGGTTTTGTTATACAATGAAACATGGGCTTTATATTGAAGTGCTGATTGGTTTGTAGGGGATGCTTGTACCTGTCATTCAGACAAATGACTTGTCTCCTCCGGATCAGGCTGATGCGCATTATAGCCCATTCACTGCATCTGATAATGCCCTTGAAACTGCCAGCCATCAGCTTTAATGTGGCGTGCGAAAAACGAGCAGGCATTTGAGTGTGCGTTTGTACGTGTTTATGTATTATTGTAAATGTTTTTTGGAGGGGTGTGTAGATCTAAAGGTCTGGGGAGTGGAAAGGTTCTGGAGAAATATGTTGTGACAAACACTTTCATGCAGAACCGGTTGTTTTGTGCGTGAAGCACACCGATATGACAGATTCTTTGAGCTGTAGGTCATGATTAGGCCAACGGCCTAATAAACCATAATCGCACACGAGGAGCTCAAGGAGTAACAATATTCCTAATGCTGTCGTTTATAGACTGAGTTGAGGTCACTGACTGACACGGGGGCTGTTCACCAGCGGGAGATTATGGGAGTCATTTACCTTGAGCTTGACGGTGCCAGTGGTTTAACCTAAAGCCTCCAATCCAATTAGAGCCGGATGCTCAGCCTAGATCTGCCACACACAGACCTCTCAGTGACCTACATATTATAGGCTGTGCAGGGTTATGTTCAATTTAAATCTAATGTGATTAAATGCATTCACAGCACACAGGACTAACTGCAGGTAGGTTTGAGCAGTTGCCAGTCGTTATGCATAATAGAGCAGTTCTTGGTTTCACAGAAGCAGGATGCAGTTGTCAATCTTAACTAGTTGCTTTTACATATTTTTTTTTTTACATTTTGTTCTGTAACTAACTTCCTTTGAGAACTTACATTTTAACACCTACATTTTGTATTTTAATTGCTCCTGTAAAACCCATGTATGAATAAGACATCTGAGAGTCACGCCTGTTAGCAAACACAGCTGTCATTCTCAAACATTGAGGGTGTTTCTTCATGTGTTTTTGTGTTTTAAGGAATTGATTTTATTTATTTTCTTCTTTTTGTTGAAGGTCACATTAAAATTCACTTGGAAATGTCGTGAAATGCCTTCGTAATTTATTTTTGCTACTTTTCAAACAAACCTTGTCCCAGACTTTCAATCCTAAAATTTGAAAATCCATCACAAAACATGCATTACATTGTAACTATAATCTAAACAAAGAATTAAATAGTCATATATTTCAAGCATTCATGTGAAACTGATTAGTCATTTGTCATTTTCAGCACATCAATTAACACTAATAACACAACTAAACTAATAGAGATATTAGTTTGCTTGTAAAAATTAAAGGTTGTATCAGCGATTTCTAGCCTAAAACATAAAGTGTCAAATTCAGCTGACCTTTCATCACGATCCGCTCGCTGCCTGCCCCATAAATTGTCTGTGAAAAAACCGCGTCTCTCTGGTCAGCCTAGGGTCCGAGATATGCCAAAAAAACAATCGGCACTACCAACCTTTCCACACAAAAACAAACAGTGTTCCAACCAATCAGCGTCAGGGGTTTGGTGTTGTGGACTTTCGCTCCGCCTCCCTCACGTCCCAGCACCAGTAGGAAAGTCCACAACACCAAACCCCTGACGCTGATTGGTTGGAACACTGTTTGGTTATCTGTGGTGTGTTGATAGCGCCGATTGTTTTTTTGGCATATCTCGGACCCTAGGCTGACCAGAGAGACGCGGTTTTTTCACAGACAATTTATGGGGCAGGCAGCGAGCGGATCGTGAAGAAAGGTCAGCTGAAATTGACACTTTATGTTTTAGGCTAGAAATCGCTGATACAACCTTTAATAAGAGTTTGCATATTTGTTTACCAATGATATTGAGCTAGATTTATGTATTTATTTATTCATCCATCCATCTATCCAATCACCTTTTAATTTTGTCAAATCATACAAAAAGTGATCATTTGAAATTGGTAGAAATGTCTGTGGTAAACATTTCCATTACATTTAGAAAAAAAAAAATGCATACAAAGCTGTATGAGTAATACAAATCTGAAACTAGAGGGTATAGTAGAGATCAAAATTAGAGAACAGCCTATAATTTTCTAAATTTCAAGGTCACTGCTTATTCCTATTTGTTATTCTAACAGGAGTAGAAGGGCAGTTTTTAAAGCATATTTTATAAATTAATTGTATTCTGAAGCACAGCATAAAAGCTTAATGAGATATTTGAAAAAGAACTCAGATCAAAATTAGAGAACACTTACAGATACCTCCAAGTTATTGCCATTAATCTTGCACCTGGTGCTAATTTTCTTAATTATCTGACAAACCTTATTTACCTGGCAGCATCTCTCCAATTTTCGCTAAATTGCAAAGTTGGCAGGCTGCTCTAAGGTGACTGAAACCCTGTGAGACTGCAAGAGAAGTTGGTCATTCCAAATCTTTGATTTTTAAAATATTGCAGGTTCACAATCACACTATTTCATTCAAGTCCACTAAAAAGGCTGGTCATCCACATAAGGCAAATGCAACAAGACAAGATAACGCAGAGACTCTCAATGGGGAATTGGTTCAACACTGCAGCTGGAATTGCTTGCTAGTTCAGTGCTATCTCAGGACGTTTAAGAGAAGTCCGACTGAAAGTTCACTCTGCAGCTAAGCCTCTCATCAGCAGAAATAATTAAAAACCTTAGCTCAACTTTGCTGAGGAGCATGTCGTATGGAGACAGCAGAACTGGTCCAAAGTTCACTTTAGTGATTAGAGCAAGTATAATTTATTTGGGTCTGATGGAAACATTTTGTTCAGCATCAAACTGAAGAAAGACCGAACCCCGAGTACGTACAGCAGTCATTTAAGGTGGAAGAGGAAGTGTCATGGTTTGAGGAATGTTTTCTGCAGCAGAGTTTGGCCTCTTATACAGATACATGGCAGGGCGTAGTGCTGGGCGATATGGAAAAATCATGTATCACGATATGGATTATTTTATATCACGATAACGATATATATCACGATATACCAAAATAAAGTACGTTTTCAGTTGTTCTCTGAAAAGTTTGACAAAAATATCCTTGCATAATTTTTTTGCAACTTTATTTTTATTCGTTATTTGGAGTGACATTTAACTGAACTGTCACAAATGAGAAAAATACATTTTAGTGCATCAATATAAATGTATCAAATGACAACAGATGTGGTGAAGGTAGAGCTACAGTAGCCTTCACATCTTTTATCCACATCATAGTTAAATAGGCTATTATCAAAATAAACTATTTTTTTATTAAAGTGCACAGCCATTTCAAGTTTCTGAGCAGAAAAGCACTCAATTATAAAAAATAAACAAAACATTTTTCAACCTTGTTGTAGTGCAAAGTTTGCAAACCAAAATAAAGTATCACGCCTGTTTCACACATACTCCGTCTGCAGTACAGTCCTTGTGCGTTACGTATGCGGTGCAGAGGCAGCACGGACTCGTTTTGCTTCCACACAGAACGCGATTGCAGTCCGTTCCTGATCCGCGGGTGTTTACCACAAACACACCACTTATCCGTTATTTTAATTTCAAATCCAAACGTGCTTTTTCAGCATTGGGATACTCTTTTATCACAGTACACTAATACAATAGACATATTTACGTTTAAACTCAACGTATTATAAACAACGTAGGCTATTATTCAATGCACTTGACTTCTAGATTTGTATATTAAGTTTCTCAAGCAAGTTGCAACACATTTAAACACAGCATAGGTAGGCTATAGCTTCCTTTTCATATTGAAATTGGGCTATCACAAATATTTTAAATTAAAACTTACCACAGACAAGCAGTCGGCTCTCTGTGCCTTTCTTTCGTATTAATTCTTTATTAAAAAGCATATTTTAAAGAACTTTTCTACAAGTGTATCTATTATGTTGCCTTGTTTATTTAAAACTGCACTATTTTAAACCTAGCCAAAATCCACGTGTTGACTGTGAAACACAGTTGACTGCATTTACTGTATATGCATTTGTGGTACATTTCCGTGTCAATCCATGTTCATTTTTACAGCGAACAATGCGCTGTCACTTTAATTCAGCGCATGCAGCGCAGACTCTGTGCCGAAAGGATCGCTCCACTGCTGCAAAACGCACCGCTTCGGGAACGCACTGCCGGACAGCAACCGCGTGCAGTGTGAACGATCTGATCCGTTAACATGGGTGCGGGAAAAAATACGCAACGCATACACACTGCAGACGAAGAATGTGTGAAACAGGCGTGAAACAGGCGTCAGCTTCCGACGCGGAAACAGTCTTTTGGCAGAGTTTGCACATGACTGTCTTCTGCTCCGTGTCGGAGCTCTTGAAGCCAAAATGCAACAAAATCACTGACGTACCCCCACGTGTCGGTAAAAGGACTTCTTGTCTGCTGCCTGCGTAGCAGTTTCAGTTTGTTGCGACTCGATCCGGGCATTCATCTTCAACCTCTTGAGTCTCCATCTTTAGGCTAAGCACTCACGAGAGCATGTCGCAACAACGTAAAGCGTCACGTCGCACAAGACGGAGTTTCTTTGTGAAAAAGTTCGTTTTTATTCTTGATAATCACTTATAGGGTAGAGTATGCATTGCACAGCAACAAGACACTGTCATACATTTGTCATAGCCTATTTAATGCAATGTTTTCTTTAGTAATTGATCAAATTCGGTTAGAGACGATAGAAACGATAGAAGAGAAATAGGACGATAGACACTTTTCTATCGTCCCCACGATATATATCGTCATATCGCCCAGCACTAGCAGGGCGAATGCAAATGTTTATCCGAACCTCCTTCAGCAACATGCGGTGCCTTCCTCGCAAACATCTTTCAATCAGCCTGCAATTTTCATGCAACACAATGCACCCCTCACACTACAAAACGGGTAAAGCAGCTCTTTGAAGTTAAGAACATTGAAATGAAATGGCCAGACCAGAGTCCTGATTTAAACCCGATTGAAAATCTCTTGAAAATCCTTGGCAACAAAGTTATCGCAAAGAAACCCAAACTATGAAAGAGACTGGAAAAAGAGTGGACCAAGATCAAACCAGCACAGTCTGAGAAGCTAGTGATGTCCTTCGGCTGCAGATGTGATGAAGTCATTCAAAGCAAGGGCCTCTACACTTCCCACCAATTTCTGACAGCTGTAACCCTTCAAAATTATTTGTAATTAGTTATTCCCTAATTTAAATCACCGTGTTTTCCACAAAATAAACTTTTTTTTATAGCTAATAGTCCTTCAGATTTTAAATGATGAAGATTAACAAGTATTTATAGATTGTTATATAGACTATTCTGCAATTTTGATCTCCACTCTAGTTTTTAAGTCCACATGGTCAACAGTGTCTGTCGTTGAAGAAACATCTGCAAACAATGGATCTTTGAATTTACTTTCAGGATCTGTTGGTGACTACACATTTGTCTAAAATGAAAAATGAAGTGCAGAAGCATTTGTTGTGTTTCCATCTGTTTTAATGTTTAGCATTTTGTGCTCTTCAACTTTCCGTCTGCCTACCTTAACCCTACTGACCTTACACCCTGCCTCTTATTTCTTTTATTTGTTCCTTTCAGGCGTTATATTGACCTTTTGAAGAGTGTCTGAAATGTCAGCAGTGCATAGACTGTCTGCAGTCTCAATATATGGTGGCATTTCTGCAGTCAGATGGTATTGGGGACTGTGCTGTTGCTGGCTATTTCAATTTTAACCGGTGTGATTGAGCTTAAGGGAGTTTTTTCCACACTTTTCTGTTCTCTCCCTCTCTAGTCTCGCTGTCTTTCTGAATTTTGGGGGTAAAAGAGCCCTATCAATATTTTAGTCCTTGCAAGCAACAATAGATCTAAGCTTTTCATTTATTGGTACAGCAGTCTGTAAAGGCTGAGGCATCTTTGGTCTTTTGTAAAGCGTTCACATGGATGAGTAGACTTGAACCCTCCAACCCCTGGCCCTAATTTCTCTGAAACTAGATGATTTCTTTTGAAGCAGAAAATGTGAAGGATGGCTGTGTCCATCTGGTGGATATCTGTCAGAGCTCGACATGTTTACATCGAGACATGATTTAGAGAATTCTGAGTTTGTTTGGCTTCGCACAGCGAATTGTTTGCTTTGGGTATTGAATAATGAAGCATTCTAATGGGAGCAGCTGTCAGATAGGATCTTAATGTTGTCAAATACGCAGAATACAAAAGAATCCGATAGCAGCATGGTGAATGGAAGCAGCTGTGCGTGAGATGGTTGGGTTGGGAAAAAAGATTTTAGTCAAAGATAAAGCCGCTCCCAAATGTCTGGACTGTATTTATGTAGCTTATTTTTCCTTTGGCAATACGGATACAGTGTTTATTAAAAAATAGCCTGTAGTAAAGAAACAAAATAAATCCACCTGAAGGAACCTCAAGGTTTTTATTTTATTATTTGACAAACCTACTGAGGACAAGATAGTAGTTCTTCTTTTTTGCAGTTTACAGAGCCTCATGTTGTCACAGAGACAGGTGTGATATTTCAGGACACCTAATTCAATAGTTTCTGTCAGGTAAAGAAGATATTTTCTGAGTGTCATTCCGTAGGAAATAGCTTATAGCATTTTTAAGTGGAATACATGTTTTTTTAATACGTTTTTTTAATTATTTAGTAATTTCTGAGCGTCATGTCTTTTGTCTAATTATGTTTAAACAGAAAATTATCATATAAAATATGTAGTACATTATTACTATGCATGCAAAGCCTAGTTAATATTCACCATCATTTCTGCCCATGACAGTGCAGTCATTTCTAATGACAGCTCAGAGTCTGTATCATGCAACACCTGTCACAAACCTGCAAGACTTGCTATCTGTTAGACCCTGGTAGCGAACTCAACACCTCCTCACTTCTTTTGACAGGTTTCAAGTCACCAATTTAGCTCTTCACAAAGCCTTCAGCTTGAATAATCTAGAGATTTCTTAATAGAAAAAATACTCTACTGAGAAGTGTTTTCTGCACCACTAGTGGTACAAGATAGAATTACATTATGAATGATCATCTTCAAACAGGTGGAGGTTTCAAAAAAGGGAAAAAGAGGGAAAAACTAATTTCTACTTTGATGTATAGAAGTTTTTTAGAACTACTTGTTGCTTTAACAATTTCGCCAACCACATTGAATTTATAGAAGCCTGTTTCCGCCACTGAATAAAAATAAAAAAGGAAATTATGACTTATCTCACAACTTTTTAATAGCAACTAATTACATCTCGCAATTCTGACTTTTTTCTCAAAATTGTGTGATTAAAGTCAGAATCGCAAGACATAAACTCAAAATTTAGATTTTTTGAATTCACAATTGTGAGATACAAACTCTCATTTGTAAGTAAAAAAAGTCAAAATTGCAATTCTGAGAAAAGATAATTGTGAGTTTATATCTTGCAATTCTGAATTCATAACACACAATTACAAGATATTAAATGAGAATTGTGAGCTATGAACTCTTTATTCTGAGAACATCAGTCTTTGTTCCCCTCCAAATTCGACTTTTTAACTCACAATTGCAAAAAAAAGACAACATTGCAAGATACAAACTCTCAAATGTGGGGGGAAAAGTCAGAAATGCAAGTTTTTGGTTTTGCAGTTTTGAGAAAAAAATAATTGTCAGTTTATATCTTGCAGTTCTGAGTTTATAACACACAATTGCTCACAATTCACAATAAACTCACAATTGCGAGAAAAAAAGGCAGAATTGTGAGATACAAACTCTCATTTGTAAGGAAAAAAGTCAGAATTGCATGATTTTATCTTGCAATTCTAAGAAAAAATAATTGTGAGTTTATATCTTGCAATTCTGACTTTGTAACACACAATTGCAAGGTATTAAATGAAAATTGTGAACTATAAACTCTCAATTCTGAGAACATCAGTCTTTGTTCCCCTCAAAATTGGACTTCACAACTTGCACTTGCAAGATAATTTCTCACAATTCACAATAAACTCACAATTGTGAGAAAAAAAGGCAGAATTGTGAGATACAAACTCTCATTTTTAAGGAAAAAAGTCAGAATTGCATGTTTTTATCTTGCAATTCTGACTTTATAACACAAAATTGCAAGTTATTAAATAAGAATTGTGAGCTATAAACTCTTAATTCTGAGAACATCAGTCTTTGTTCCCCTCCAAATTGGACTTTATAACTTGCAATTGCAATTTTTTTTTCTCACAATTCACAATAAACTCACAATTGCAAAAAAAAAAGGCAAAATTGCGAGATACAAACTCTCGAATGTAGGGAAAAAAGTCAGAATTGCAAGTTTTATCTCGCAATTTGGAGAAAAAATAATTGTGAGTTTATATCTTGCAATTCTGACTTTATAACACACAATTGCAAGGTATTAAATGAGAATTGTGAGCTATAAACTCTCAATTATGAAAACATCAGTCTTTGTTCCCTTCAAAATTGGAATTCATAACACACAATTGCAAGTTAATATCTTACAATTCACAATAAACTCTCAATTGCGAGAAATAAAGGCAGAATTGGGAGATGCAAACTCTCAATTGTAAGGAAAAAAGTCATTTTTTCAAGGAAATCAAGTAATTCTGAGAGAAAAAAAGTCAGAATTGTGAGAAAAAGTTCCAATAACCTTCTTTACTTTTTATTCAGTGGCTTTTTATTCAAATAGGCTTTCATGTGAGTTTATGTTGTCGTCAAACACAATAATATGTAAAGAGGACGGTCATAAAGAATTATGGGTAGGAACCAAAGATAATCACCCATGGTGTTTTGAATTTAGCATCACATCCTGAATGAGTCATTCATTTTAATGATGTAGCAGGCAACATGAAACAGGCAATTGAAATTGGAGTAATTACTTTGATAGGGAATGACAAAGTTCAACATTAGCATATGCTATTGGAATATTTTGGACAAAATTGAGACATTTTTAAAGAAATAACTACTTTACAGGATCTCATTTAGTGCTAATTAATCATGAATAATGTTTAGTACACTGCTGAGTGGCAGTGATGTGGAATAAATCACTGGCATATTTGTACATGAATTGTTAAAAAGTAAAAAGTACTTTTTTTTAAATCATATTTCAAACTGATTAATGGTAATAATACAGCATACTCCAGTATACAATGAACCTCTGCTCCCTGTATTCTATGCTGCTTTTACTTCCTGCCTGATTGTTCATACCCAACAGAAGAGACTCGCGCCCCACACACTCATCCCCTGAGATCTGCAAGTCTGTACCACTACCGCTGGTTAAACTTTTACACCACTTAATGAGATGGAAAGGGGTTGAGAGGGAAAGAGAGAGAGCCCGGAGACATCGACTTTCATCAATGCCTTGTTTTACATTTGGAACTATGATGAGCACAGAAAGGCAGGAGATAAAGTATTTTGTACGTGAATGTAATATTTAGATGATCATGGTTATTCTCAGCCCACCAAGAGATGAGTAGGATTATTTCTACTACTGAAACTTTGAGCGTAAATAATATTAGATTTGCCATGGGCATAAGTTTCACAGCCGCTAATGAGCTTAAAATGCACAGTGGTTGCAAAATGGTATTTGGACACTTAAGCCATATGAATGTCATTATGTTAAATAAACAAAATATCAAATCAAATGGTATTTGTTTTAAAATTAAGAAAGCACACACCAACTTTTCAAGCAAAAAAATATTTATTTGTTTATTTGCAATTGCAAAGTTCATGCAGTATTAAATGTGTACATTTAGGAGCAAGTAAAACCATTTTCTGTCTTCCTCTGAAAGTGTTTGGTTCTACCTGATGATAAAAGCTGATGTCGGACGTGTTGGCATTCAGGTAGTCTCTCGCAGACTCATGAATATTCCTGAGGGAGTGACTGGAGGGACTGCTTGTCCAAGGTAAGAGTGACAGGGAGAGGGGATTTAGTGCTGACAGGGGCTATTTCGCTGCCACAGACCAGATCAATAAGGATTCTGCTGTCTGCTGTTACTTGTTGGCCGTCACACACGCACATACACAGAGAGAGAGAGATTCAAAAATTATATATTTTCTCATTCTTGTACTTTCTGGGGGCTTTATTTTCCATCGACATTCAATAAGGGTAACTGAACCTTAACTCTTAACAAAGCTATCACAGAATTCCAGTACATACCTGCAGGCGCATGTGTTGCAACTGGATACGTGCCGCCCTGAACCGGAACCCAGCCTGGCAAGGTCGCCTGGGCCCATCTGTCACCTAACTATAGTTACCAAGTTGCAACCAGAGTAGGTTGACTGTCTCCTTGTGCCCTTGTCTCTGCAGCAGGTGACACAGGTGGGGAAAGAACACAATGAATATGTGTTTTTAACCGATATATTGTAGTGTTTTCCATTTAGTCGACAGTAAGGCTTCAGAAATGACAAAAAGCATCGTAAATGTAGTCTATTCAACTTATGTACTGAATTACAAGGATTCTGAAGTGTTTACACATGCCTTTCATGAACCATTTACATCTATTCGTCTTAAAGGATTAGTTCACTTTCAGGAAAAAAAAAAATCCTGCTAATTTACTCACTTCCATGTCATCCAAGATGTTCATATCTTTCTTTCTTTCTTTCTTCAGCCAAAAAGAAATTCCAGGATTCCAGCATTCCAGGATTTCAATGGGGACCAACTGGTTAAAAGTCCAAACTGCAGTATCAGTGCAGCTTCAAAGGGCTCTACTCAACCTCTTGTGAAACTGAAAGGTTCTTCAGATGTTAGAGGTTCTTTATGGAACCATTTAGACAAAAAGGGTTCTTCTAAGGCATAAAGAAGCACCTTTCTTTTTAAGAGAGGGACTTTTAAAGCTGCATTAAAACTGCAATTTGGACCTTCAACCCAACCCATTGGTTGAAATCCACTTTATGGAAAAAACCTGGAATGTTTTCCTTAAAAACCTGAAGAAAGAAAGACATGAAAACCTAACACATGGTGAAATTTTACTTTTTTAAAGTTTTTTATACCATATGAAAGCTGGGTTCAAGCCGTTTCCAATTTATTTTGTCCATAGCTTGAACATAACAAAAGTTATGGCTATCTGAAGTTGTTGGGGAGCTATGATTTTAAAGAATGGAATTTTGAGAAAAACGTGTTTTTCACTTCACATGTTTAAAGAGGGCTCACTGTCAAGTCAAGAACGCTATACTGCGTCATTACACAAACAGACTAACATCTGTTTTCCGTTGTTTATCATGTGCATATTTAGACAGCATGGATAGTGTACCTTGTAGTTTACATTTAGAAAGTGAGTGCAGCGCAACTGTTTGCGCACCTGTCCATATAACAGACTAACAGAAAGCACCTCCGCAGGACATTTTTAACATAAAAGAAAGACAGTCATTGCTGCTTACTGCAAATAAATCGCTATTTTTCTGCACTAAACAAGTGCATTTTGGCAAGATATTTTTAGAGATGATAGACAAGATCTTATAGAATAATAATTTAATGAAAACCTAATTTTGACAAAAAGTGTACATTCAACCTAATTTTCAAATTTAATAAGAATGTCCCAGCATGACATCCGACAGGTTTTTTTCCAGATCGCATCACATTTAAGAACTGTTCACTGAAAGTTGCTTTGGAGAACCAAAAAAGGATCTTCTATGATAGTTTGGAACCTTTGTTTTTAATGATGCCAACTGTAATTAAAACTAGTTGCAACAAACTAAGGGTAGGAGGATATTGAAAATATATAATCTTTTTACATGTTAGCTGGCTGTGTTTGAACTCTTTTTAACATTTTTAGTAACCACTGAAGTTTCAATTACAAGTTAGTTGTTAGTTGTAGTAAGGGCATGTATTTTCACTTTGCAGTAAACAGACACTCACAAACAGAAGCTGTGTTTGTGTGTCTAAGAAAATAACCATAGTAATAGTTTGCAGCATGAGCAGTTTTCCTTAGGATAATTAATGGATGGTACATGATTAATTATTGCAGTTGTGTAAAATGCAGTTTGGGTAGCAGAAAATGAACCTCAAAATATGGCACCGTAAAGAACGTTCCTTTTTAAAAAGTCAGCCTTTCTTGAAATCATTGTATGCTTTGTATACTGATAATATAAATTATTGTTAATGGTACTTTTAGGGCACTTTTTTGTAATTTTTGGAGACTGACAATTACTGGTCAACCATTCGGTATCATTATATGAAAAACAGCAGGTCTCTTTGTTGTCTAGAGAAGAAAGAGCATCTTAGAGGTTTGGAACAAAATAAATGAAGTAATTGAAGAATTTTTGGGTGAAATATTCTTTCAAAGATTAGAGACCGAGTAACTCTAAAAGCCATAACACTGACTTGCCCAAATGTTCAAAGCAAACAATACAAAAGAACAATATAACCTTCAGCATCCTTTATGATGCAACATCTGAGTTAAGTGAAGATCCACGATGCCGCTTGGGGTGTCAGATCTCTCATTCGGAGCTCTAAGAGGGAATAGCTAATGACACTGTGGTTCAACCCTCTCATTGCTAGGCGAAACTCAGTGTGTGCATAGGCAACAAACACTGTTAACCCTAAAAGGCAGAGACAGCCGCCCGCGGCTAAAAATAACTATTGTTCTTAAATGTTTAATAACTTTTGAACTGCTTATAGAATTTGAATGCTTTAAAAAGTCTCGTAATGCACAATGTCTACTCTTTTTTTTGTTTTATTTGGATATTCAGAGGCTCCATAGTGAGTGTGATTACGTCATCACATTTCTTCAGCACTGATTCGTCAGCTGAAACCAATACATTTCGGTCCTCTGAGCCAAACAGGAACGATTGTTGATGCTTAGTCCCACCCCATGCCCAGATTGGTGCAAACTGTCATCTATTCAACCAATAAACATAGGTTTCGGTCTTTTGAATCACAGATTAGCATGTTTCTTTGGAAATCTGAACAAACGCAAAGTGAAAGTAAAGTGCGTTTTGCGTGCATGAAAACAAACACATTTGCACGACAGCATTCTTTGAAAAAGCACAGAAATACTCACGACAGAGCCCTTTGACATTAATTTTTAACACAAACCAAAAACAAGGATGAAAACACATTTAGGTTTTCACGTCACTAGGCGATGTCCCGGTAAAATAGATTCCGACGCAGTCTACAGCCAGCAGATCGATCTATTTGGTTGTTATATTATCTAACTAAGAATTATATAGTTTGTAAAGATTATTTGCACTATTTTTTCTGTTGCACTCTGTATATTTCTCTCTCATTTTGTGTGTAGTTTATGAATAATTTGGACTGTTTATGTTTTTGTTGTACAAGACAATTTGTGCAATTGTTTTCACTACTTTCTATACTGTTCGTTTTTTTTTTTTACTGTGTTTTGCTATTATATAACACTGTTTCTGCTGACTTTACTCCTGAAACATTTTTGGACAGGTCTGTATTGTCAATAAACTAAATAGGCCTGTTTTTCACTGAAAGTGCCTATAATAATATTGTAATATATGGCTATAACTTGCTTGGGGAATGTTATATATAGACAATTTTATTGTAAACACCTAAATACAAATTTTTAAAGAAAAAAAAAAAACTTCAGGAGTTTTTGAGTACACAGTAAAAAACACAGCATTTTTCCTAAAATTCTGAAAATGCACAAATTTTTAGATAAAACAAAAGGAAAATTGTAATTTTAAGTTCTTATGTTTATAATGATATAATTGATGCTGACTGCTAGAATAGTTCTGAAAACAAAAAACAAAGAAATGTCCAGGTGCCTCAGGTCCCCCAAAAATCTTCTAGGTCTTTAAGGGTTAAATCCCGCAATGAGTATTTCATGGAATTATTAATAAATGCTTTTGCATTTATTTCAAAAGGTCTGAGTTCAGCTGGCAATTTAATCGATTTTACAGATTTCTCTTATGGCAAATACTCTTACAAAAAACGGGAGTGGAAGCCAGCAGCTTAGTTTGAAATGTGAAGATGTTTTCGGAAAGGCTTAGAGTTAATGTTTTAGGCTGAGAACTGTGAGTGTGTGTGTGTTTGCAACTTTCCCACAGATGTGTAATTGAAAGACAGCGGCGAACACAGTCAGTCCCTTAGACCATTGACCACAGTATGCAAGGTCAATACTAAACGCCGTTTGGATGGACAAGCAAAACCAAACCCCAGTGCTTCACCGGCCCGGCACTGACGTATTGATTTGCTCATATAAGACCTGTCCTTTAGTGCGGAGTGAGCTGCTAAGTGTTTGCTGTTACTTCACTCTTGAAGAGTGAGCCTAGGATCTTCTGTGAGGCATCACTGTCAGCGTAGAGGGGGGAAATAAGCTCGTTTGAGGAGGGATGGTTCCATTTCCCTGTGTTTGCTGAAAATACACTCATAGAGTCCTCAGAACACACATCTGTGTGTACAAACACATTCACATCATCTGAAATCCTAAAAGTGTTTGTGCCTCAAAGCCTGGCTCTTCAAAGCACTGATTCAAATGTTCCACAACCTGATTCAAACTTTCCAAACCTACAGAGTTTGTCCTCTAGTAACTGAATGACACTGTATGGGCTGTAGATTACAATTACAGAAGGATTCTGCTCTGTGTATTGACTCACAGCTTTAGCTCAGGTCACTTTTTATACCCTTGCGGTTATTTGACACAGATTAAATGGCACGAGAAGCAGCAGGTTTTCTTGCAGGTCTTTAGAAGACTCCACATCCCTCTGTCTGTTGTGATGTTCTCCCCTTCAGCAGTCGCACTTTTCCTTTTCATCTCTTCATCATTCACTTGTTTATATTGCTGTCTGTCTCACCCAGAGCTACTGGCAACAGAGCACATCATATTTCACTCATTACGATATTCCCGCTTTCCCCTCCAAAGGTTATCTTGCTCTTCCCGCAACCACTTCCTCTTCCCACATATTATCTCATTAGCTACATAGAAAAGGGCAAAGGTCATGTGCGCCATTTCACTTGATTACACCAACTTGGCACAATACTTCCCGTCTGTTCCTCTCTAACTATCTATCTATGCACAGTATCTGTCTGTCTGTCCTATTATATGGGAGCCTGGATCACAAAACTAGTCTTAAGTAGCACAAGTATATTTGTAGCAATAGCCGAAAATATATTGTTTGGGTCAAAATTATCGATTTTTCTTTTATGACAAAAACAATTAGGATATTAAGTAAAGGTCATGTACCATTAAGGTATTTTATACATTTCCTAACTTAAATATATCACAACTTAATTTGTTTGCACCCTCAGATTCCATATTTTCCAATAGTTGTATCTTGACCAAATATTGTTCTATTCTAACAAACCATACATTAATGGAAAGCTTATTCATTCATCTGATGTATAAATCTCAATTTCAAAAAGTTGACTCTTATGGCTGTCTGTACATCAGACCTTAATGTGACCCTGGACCACAAAACCAGTCTTAAGTCGCTGGGGTATATTTGTAGCAATAGCCAAAAATACATTGTATGGGTCAAAATTATTGATTTTTCTTTTATGTCAAAAATCATTAGGAAATTAAGTAAAGATCATGTTCCATGAATATTTTTTGTAAAATTCCTACTGTAAACCTATCAAAATGTAATTTTTGATTAGTAATATGCATTGCTAAGAACTTAATTTGGACAACTTTAAAGGTGATTTTCTCAGTATTTAGATTTTTTGCACCCTTAGATTTCAGATTTTCAAATAGATGTATCTCGGCCAAATATCGTCCTATCCTAACAAACCATACATCAATAGAAAGCTTATTTATTGATCTTTCATATGATGTATATATCTCAGTTTAGTTAAATTTAACCTTATGACTGGTTTTGTGGTCCAGGGTCACATATAACATTTACACTTAAACGGATATGAAAGGCTTTTACTCTTTGCCTTGTTTTAAATGTACAGACTTTCCATTTAAGAGTTCTCATCAGTACTTTTTTATTAACATTTCATAATATGGTTTTCACAGTATCGTTACGTAAGTACTGAGACTAATGAGACAAATATTAATGTACTACTTGCACTTATTGTATAATTATTATGTGGAGCTTGTGTGGGAGATTTTATAGAGTGATTTCGCATGAGACAAAACTACATGACTTTGTAAGGGGCTGAAACAGCTCCTCAGTTAATTAGTGTGTGGTAATTAGAATGGCGGAAGACACGTTCTTCATTTGCAGAACACACATGGCAAGGACATTTGAAGGACATGTAGCTGGTTCGCTCAGAACGTGCATTTGGGTTTTACTGCACTGCTATTTAATTACATTTTCTGTGCAAGCATGTGCAATCTGAAATTGTTTGTAATGTTGTCTCGTGTCTTAACACATTCTTATGCATACAAACACAATATGCTGAAAAGCCGTTAAGTATGAACAACCCCTTGAAATAGTTTACCAAAATGAAAATTTGCCCTCATGTCATTCCAAACCTGTAAGACCTTTGTTCATCTTTGGAGGATAAATTAAGATATTTTTGATGAAATCCGAGAGCTTTCTGATCCTGCATAGACAGCAGTGTAACTACCATGTTCAAGGCCCAGAAAGGTAGTAAGGACATTGCTAAAAAATGTCCATGTGATACTTTTTGTGTGCAAAAAACAAACAAACAAAAATAATGGCTTTATTCAATTTTTTTCATCAAGTTTGAGACACTGATATTTGTATATAGAACAGCCGCCAGCTCTGCACACTTCTCTCCCTACACTCACTGCAAATCTGTGTTTTATCCAAATTTTAGTATTTAGTAAGTAATTTCCACCAAATTGAATCCACAAAATCATTTTTAATACACCTCAGAGGAATGACCTATGTTCCCTCCAAAATTTCATTTTTAGCATTCATAAAGCATCTGCTAAATGAATAAATGTAACTTTAAAAAAAAGCAGACAGAATATTGAAGTTACTGAGAGTTTAATACAAAAATGTTTGCTTAGTATTTAAAAACAGTTTTTTATTAAATAGTCATTTTCATAAATGTCTTCTTCTTCTGGTTTATAATACTTTAAAAAATATATGCTTTTTTTCTTTTTGTTTTTTTAATTCTGTGATTAATGTGTTCACAAGAGCTCATGTACTGATATTAATTTCAATGAAAGCCCATTTCCACCACTACATAAAAAAATAAATAAAAGGTTTATTGCAATTTTTTTCTCACAATCTGATTTTTTTAAAATCACATAATTGTGTGATACAAAATCACAATTGTAAGTTATAAGCAGAATTGTGAGATATAAACTTACAGTTGCGAGTTAAAAAGTCAATTCCAACTGACTGATATTTTTTTCTCGCAAATGCGGGTTTGTATCTCGCAATTTTGTTTTTTTTTACTTGCAATTCTGACTTTTTTTCTCAGAATTGTGAGACATAAATTCACAATTGCGAGTTATAAAGTCCAAATTTGAGAGGAAAAAGACTAATGTTATAAACTTCTGAGAAATAGTCGCAATTATGAGGAAAAAAAGTTTATCTCGCAATTCTGACTTAATTTCTTAAAATTGCAAGTTTGTATTTCACAATTCTGACTTTATAACTCACAATTGCGAGTTTATATCTCACAATTCAGATTTTTTTCCTCAGAATTGTGAGATATAAACTCGCAATTGTGAAAAAAAGAGAATTGTGAGAAAAAGTCGCAATTACCTTTTTTTATTTTTTATTCAGTCGTAGAAAGAGGTTTCCATAGGAGACATAAACTCACAATTGCGAGTTATAAAGTCCAAATTTGAGAGGAAAAAGGCTAATGTTATAAACTTAATAAAATTCTGAGAAATAGTCGCAATTATGAGAAAGTTTATATCTCGCAATTCTTACTTAATTTCTTAAAATTGCAAGTTTGTATCTCACAATTTTGAATTTAGAGCTCACAATTACGAGTTTATATCTCACAATTCAGATTTTTTGTTCCTCAGAATTGTGAGATATAAGCTTGCAATTGTGAGAAAAAAAGAATTGTAAGAAAAGGTTGCAGTTACCTTTTTTTTTTTTTTAGTTGTGGAAAGTTTCCATACAAAAAAAAAAAAAAAAAAAATCTCTGTGACCTTAGCCATCAGAAGTGATGTTAAGCTGTTAAAGGGACAGTTCACCCAAAAATACAAATTTTATTGAACGCAAAAGGTATTTTGTGTCACTGGCCACCATTGACTTTTATAGTATGGAAAACAATTTGTGTTCAGCAAAATTTGGAGACATTTGCAAATATTAAGCAGCACGTTTTTAACATTGTTAATAATACACATAATGCATAATTTCATGTGATTTTGATTTGTTTTTTTGATTTTATAATTTTTTTTTTTTTTAATTATGTCTCTTAAGATCTTTTTGCAACATAATGTTGGCTCTAGATAAGCAATTCATAGCTGAATTGAACTGCTGGGCTGTCCCATACTCCAGTGACTTATTTCAATGACTTTTTACTGTATTCTCAAAACTCACAGAGCGAGTTTGTGACTTCTATGGCTTACCGTAACAGCGGAGCATATGTCTTTAAAATGAGATTAGGAAAAGCTGTTTGCTTGTTGTGCAGTTTGGCTCATTGTTTGAGTACAGCTCTGCCATTCTAATATAACACTGGATAACGTGTCTTCCATTGCTCTTGCATTCCGCTGACAGCACACTATTCTGAGGAGGGCGTTCTTTTACAAAGAGCTGCTAGGGAAAGCATTGAATGGTGGATGAGATTCAAGCACACACACGCTACGGTGTCTCTAGTATGAGGATCTCATTCTATCCCATAAACGAAGCACATACCTACGCGAGGCTTCACAAAAATGCTTTTTAAGCATCTGTTGAAGAACTTTTTTGGAATGAGGTCCTACCATCTCTCACAAGGAAAGCTTATCTCATGCAAATACACAAACACCATGAAACCTACTTATGCTGGATTAGTCTGGTTCCAGATGTATGTAGGAGCAAGTCTTATCCATCCTTTCTACATCTGGACTGCTCGTGTTTCTCTCATGGTTACACATGTTCTTCTATGTTCTTTCCCCTTCAGAGGAGCAATTACTGTCAGTACGCCATGCTGGCGCTCTCCACACCTGTCCCTGCTCCTTCGAAGCTTCCCCTCTCCTGACACAACCTTGTGTAATTACCCAGCAAAGGATTCAGGCTTTTGCCTCCACACCGTCGCCAGCCTCCTCGCCGCTTCAATTTTAATTGAATCTCAAGTGCTGATTGTGAAAGGTGACTAGCTTTTAAAGTGCTCACGGACTTTCGGACATATTGTTTGTTTGGAGGAGGCTGAAACTGAAAGGGAGGTTTTTGGTAGAAAGGACACCGGTCTTTGGTTTGGTTTAAGTGCAGTGTCTTCAGGCATGTAACACTTAATTAACATTGTTGGATTGTTAACCATTTTGAATGGTCACGTTAAAGTGATTAGCATTCGAATTGAATTATTTCACCTAATAAAATGTTTGTACTCCCAGCTGTACTCTGTACACTGTTAAAACAATGAATGCTCATTACCAGTTAAGCGAGGCGGTATTAATTCAAGGTTTACCCTTAGGCTACTATTTCACTGTATCAATTTAGATTCATTGTTTGACTCACTTCCTACTTCTCCTTTTATAACATTTCACCTGAAATTGTCTTAAGCTTTATGTTGTTGCAGGGTAGTCAGTTTTGGGTAATCACTGCATAAGAATTGTATTCCCAATTTCCATCTGTTTTTTTGTTTATTTAAGGATGAGTTTTTTTTATTATTCATTTGTTCAGGCATTTATTTACTCATACACACGTGCATAATATTTGTATTTTTTTCCGACAAACCAATATTATTGGTAGTCTCAGTCACTGTAAAATTAGGGTATATGATAGGATTAGAGGTTAGTATTTTTATTTTTATTTTTTTTTTTTTTTTAGAGTTGTATAGGCAGTCAGCACTGACTGACATTAAAATCAAATCAATTAAATCTTTATAATTGGCAGCGGGCAGGGTTTACGCTTAATTTCACCCTGTTTGTTTGAGTTTTAAATAAGGAAGGTTTGAAATGTAATATGCATTCCAGTTACATTTATTATGCAATATTAGTCTTTCTCACGTGATACTCCTTACACAAACAAACCTGCAACAAATCTGTTGAGACAACACAGTGGGGATTTTGTTGCATCAGTGTTTAGCAGCTTTACGTTGAAAATCTAGAAGCATTTTTGGTAGGCATTGTGAGAGACCGAGGCAAAACAATGACCTTTGGCCTGAGAGGGCATTTGCATATATTTAAGCCATAATTGTGCTCTCTGAATCTTTATATTGTTATTAAATGCTTGTGGCTTTCAGCTACCCCCTTGACCTCTGGGAGGTCATAAGCAATGGTAAATGAAAATGTATTAACTTCTACACAACAATTTAGAATGTGTTATATGAGACTAAGTCTCAGCTATATAGCCAAAAAAGTTATTAGGATCAGTCAATATCGTAATTATCATGATAAGAGATATCACTATCAAAACAGATTTTTGCTCTAAAGTCAAAGTTGTAGAAACCAGATGGTTAATTACGGTTTTAAACTACTCTTTATGGTCAGAACAAGACGAACACTTCACATTTTTGAATTCTTTACACTTTTCCAGTCATTTCTTAACAAAATAAATATCTTAATAGTAATGAGTAATATTGTTTCAAATCAAGAGACAGATTTGTGTTGCCTGCTAATATTAATATTACATTTTTTTGTCTCTTAAAAATATACAGATGTAAATTTATTCATTATCAAAATCAGTAATATCTGTAAAAAATTGTAGCAATCTCATTTTTGTATGATGAAATTTAATTATTCTGATTGATTTTTTTATTTGATTTTTTTTAAAGGGATAGTTCACCCAAAAAAAAAAAAAATGGATGTTTATCTGCTTACCTCCAGGGCATCCAAGATGTTGATGACTTTGTTTCTTCAGTGGAACACAAACAAAGATTTTTAACTCAAACAGTTGCAGTCTGTCAGTCATATAATGGCAGTCAATGGGCACCAATTCTTTGACAGTAAAAAAACCATACACAGACAAAACCAAATTAAACCCTGCGGCTTAATTGGTTAAGACACAAAATGATCGGTCTGTGCAAGAAACTGAACAGTATTTATATAATTACAGCTCAAAGCGCTGCCGTTTGAACTTTGAGCCAAGCGGATAAATGGTCAGAGTGGTTTGGTTCAAATGACTAGCGCACTTTCGTTCCCCCTTTGGCGCATAAACATTATATTGAACATTTATCAAACTCTTTTATCAAACTCTTGTTATTATTTTATTGAGAAAAATTGTAATGTGATAATTAGCATTAATGATTTATTGCCCAGTCCTATATGAGACAGATACACACAAGATGCTGACTGTACGAGACTCTTCTGTGCACTTTTGAGGAGTGTCGTTCCTTTTGTCCCAGCGGTCATTCAAACATGACGGAATACAGGCAACATGCGTTGTCAAAACTGCCACATTCATAGAGATTCTGTAGTGGGTCAGTATGGGTTTCTATTACAGTTCAGTCCCTCTCAGTTAATGGAATCATCAGGGTTTCCACCCAGCTGGACAGAACTAGTTCATTTCCGAAGTGGACATCAGTTGTAGCCAAGTCATTTTATATTAGCTTTGCTGCGAGCGCTGTCGATAAGAAGATTGCAGGAGATCCCGTTCTCAGTGTTTGCCTTAGGGGGCAAAACTCCAATGCCAGTTTGTTCCAGTGGATCTGTTTCCTGTGGCACTGGCCTTTAATGTAGGTTTTCCATTACAGCGTATATACAGCACGCCACAGGCAGGTCATATACCCAGCTTGAAGGAAACCATTGATTTTCTCTTTTTAAATGAAAGATCTATGTCTTGGTGATGTCTGACATCTCGAATTGGGCAGTTCTGGCTGCAATAACCTACTTCCTTTACGATCAGTTGAAGACCTCCTTTCAACAAATGTGATGGTTGTTTTGTTGGTCAGGTTTATTAGTTTGTTTCTTGCAGTGCCCCAAATAATTTTGAAGTAACTTGTGTGTTAAAGTTAACAAAGAGACAACCCAATGAGATAAATTAGACATATACACATGTAGTTTACTCTGTGGGGGAGCAAAAGATGCCACAAAATCAAATATAGTATCTTTGAAGATTGTGAGCTTTGAATGTGTTTGATCTTTAAATATTTCTTTATTTCTCTCTCCGACTTTGGCGTCTCTTAGCACTTTTGAAATACTTGTTTTGGAAACACTGAGCTCCCCATATTCAGTCAGCAAAGGAATCTTTTTGTACTCTTTGTTTCAGTGTTTTATGAAAAATGTGAATCTCACATATACAGCTATGTTTATATCTGTCTATCTATATATCTATCTATCTGCATATATTTAGCAAAATGCTAATTTCTAGAGTTAATTTTTCTAGCTAACAAGTTTATAGTCACTAAATATGTTTTTTTTCTGAGGTAAATGTGATGTGATCTGGCACTCCACATTAAACAGCATATTGTTTTAATTATGTAATAAAATGGACAGGATTTGAAATCTGAGACTGTGTTTCATATCAAAAGTAGCAAAGGACAAAGCTTATTGCGATTTATTAGATGGGAGGTGTACTACAAAGTTTTGTTCATTGACTGAAAACATGCTAGACTTATCGATTCTTTTGATCTAAGAATCAATGTCATTTCGTAAAAAGGAGAAACGATTTAAATTGAGAAATGTATTTTTTTTTTTTTTACTATTATTCCTATGTGTCACTTTTTACATGCAGTGTATAGCTGTAGCACCGATTATATAATGTGCTGTGTATTGATATTGATGCCGTTGACCACATTTGCGCTCACCTGCAGTGAGGAACCTCTGTCACAGTCAGTAAACAATGATGAATAACCTTCAATTTCCTCCAAAGCTGGTTGTTATGTTGCAGACATTTATTAAGAGTAATTTCTAATGGTGACTGTGGCTTGCTAAGTAATTCCTGGACACAAAGTGACAGCTGTTAAGGTGCCAAATGTGCTAATTTAAGAGGACATTGAGTGAAATAAACACACTGGCGTCACAATGATGCAGCTGCTTTTAATAAAAAAGTGTGATATTGCGATATATTTTCATTTAGTTTTTATACCGTATTCTGAGGTTAAACCAGGGGTCAAAATTACTGTTGTTTGTCCAATCAATTTTCATTTTCTTCATTTTAGTTTGGCCTTTAGTGTTGTCCCATAGTGCTCTTAAAGGATTGATAAACAGTCGAACCAGAAGTATATGTGTATATATTTTTATTTGCACATGACTTATTACAGGCCTAAAACAAATGTAAATGCACAGCTGTGGCTGGTGGCACACTGCAACTTTTGAGTGATCTCATCCTCATTCCTAACAAACTATCCCTCAGTAACTCTATTTCACCAATAACTATCTGGTTCAGATTTATGGTTGTAGCTGTATCCATATGTGTTTTTCGTAGGACTGCACATTACACAGCGGTTGGTGTGGAGGTGCTGAAATGTGGCCACAAGTTGAGAAAGGTGCCTTGATCCAGGGATCTCACTCTTGACTTCTGAAACCTTTGCACCTGGTCTCCATAGCAACTCTAACAATGGGAGCAGTAGCTTCTGGTATCATTAGATGCTGCCTAGCGACCAGCTTTTTTGAAGTTGAGGTGGAGTTGGCCTGAGTGAGCCTATACTAATGAGACATACATGTCCTGGCTGTCAAGGGCATTCGTATGATGCCTTTACTTAGGGCCCTATGATTGCGATGCGGAAAATGCGGACAGAATTGCAGAATCCAGTCTTAAAAACAGAATTTACTGTGTAACATGGAATATCACGTAATGTATCAATCAAAAGTAGGTCACTACACTTAAAGCGAAATGCAATATGGACTAGTGTCTGTGTATATTAATCCACAAATAGGCTATTTAAATATGAATCCTGCATGTTCTCCGTGTTTCTGTGTGAATAAATGGCGCAGATGCGCGATTTTGTTTACTACACACATATTAAAGTGCATGTGGCGCTTGCTTTTTTAATAATAGAAATAATCTCTAGAACTGCTCAGAGTAAATTTAAAAAGCCTTTTATCATCACTTTTGAGAAAAACTATCATCATATAATATACAAACAGAAACTTAAAGGTATTCACAGCAACTCAAGTCAAAAT
>NC_133362.1:28616256-28642681 GCF_049309525.1 Garra rufa | reverse complement strand
ACGTGGATTTTATAAAAGTGCCCCAGGTGTGTGTGCACTTACCACACTTGTGGTTTTAACTGGAAGACGCCCAGGCATAGCGTGGGACGCTTACCGACATGATCGGATTTAAGGGGAGTGTTTTCCCAGGGGGTTTCACTATCAGCTCCATGCCGTCTAAGGAGACAGAAAGGGTATGACCCTGATGGTGAGGGGATTGCCGCACTAACCCTCCCCTGGACAGAAGCTCGCAAGCTATCTGTCAACAGAGATGAACATGGAGCTGAGACCATCCTGAAATAGTGGACGATAGTAGAGGACAAAAATCCTGACCCTGATCAACAGGGAGGATCGCTTCTCCAGAAGGGGGCACTGCTGTCTTTTAGGGAACCCTTAATGAAAAAGGGGGGAAGCGTGCACAGCCCGGTCCACGCGACCTGTATGAAGGTCTGGCAATCTCACGAAGGTGGGTTGGCGCTCATAGAAGACCCTTCCCAGAAGGGGAGCTGCACAACCGAACAGGAGCGAATGCTCTCACTGTTACCCTTCATAGAGGGGAGCATACATCCAGAATAAAGGCTGGAGAGTAGAAACCTGAAGCATGAAGGTCAAGCTCCTACCCTGGGAAACAGGGAGGAGAACTTGGCCACCAAGGAGTGGTGCTCTTATAAGTGAACCCTGGAAAGGGGGCACGCCAACATCCTTGTAGCAGATTCATAACTCTCAAGGGTCTGTCCCTGATAGATTCCTACCCTCAGGAGGGAGGAAACATTCCGTCCTAGGAAGTTGCTCTGAAGGAAACCCTGAATTAGGGGAGGTCAGGTCCGTTCCAGCAATCCTGCGCACAGGGAGGAACGCGAGCTCTTAACCTTAACAAAACCCATTCCTCAGAAGGGGGAGCACTCAGTCCTGGGAAGTTGCTCTGAAGGAAACCCTGGATTAGGGGAGCTCAGATATGTTCCAGCAATCCTGCGCACAGGGAGGAACGTGAGCTCTTAACCTTAACAAACCCTTTCCTCAGAAAGGGGAGCACTGTTTGCCTTGAAAGTTTCTGGGAAGCTCCGGAATGAATAAGGGCAGCTTCCTAGTTCAGACACTTCGTAAACCTTTCCTCAGAAAGGGAAGTGGAACTAGGCCTGAGGGGCGAGAATTGATCCTAAAGTGACGGCTTTCTAAGGTGTTAAACACCGAAAGATGCTCAAACCCTCTGTAGGGGAGACATTCGTCAGCCTGGGTGTAGATCCTACATCAAGTGCTGCCTCAGCCCTCAGGCTTAGAATGAGGCGACTTGAAGAGAGTCACAAAGTGGCACTCAGATTTACATAAAAAACCCCTTCCTCAGAAAGGGGAGCGCACACCAAATGGACCGAGAATCAAGACCCCAGCTGGAAAGCATGTCACCAGGTGGAGCTCAAATAAGAACCTTTTCCGCAGAAAAGGGAGCAACCAAACCTGCTCCGGGTTCGCAGCGAGCACTCCGGTCTGCTGCACTCCTATTCAAGTGAACGCCTGTCTCAACAGGTGTAGACACTCAGTTTCCATGGAAACCGTATTTAGGAAAGGACACGAAGCGGATCCTCGCACGCAGGCCGTCTGCAACAGAGTTAAACATACTAGTGCAATCTTAACCATAAATATCTTAAGATGCTTACCTAGGGAGAAAGGAAAATTTCCTTTTGCTCGTTTAACCACTGAAGGGGGAAGCCTGATGGTGCTGGAACAAGTGTTGTGTAGACGGACACCACCATACAACCGTTTGAAGGGAGGGGTGCTCCGTCGAGATGTTTCCACCTTTTTCTGAGGGAAAAATACAACACGCAACCTAACCCTGCAGGCAACACGCCTATCCAGCCATAAGGGGGGCGTAACTAGGGAGTTATGCTCCTGTCTCAATAGGGCATAAGTCTACACTAGGCCTGCAGAGGACAGCATAACCATATCAAGGGCAAACCCAAGAAAAACTTAGGGAGCTTACCTTGAAGAGGACAAGGTCCTATGTGTAATGTATGCTGTAAGGGTTGGTTTACCGCACAGCCTGTGGAGTGGAGAGGGCAAAACACTGCCGTAACCTTAATCCATAGGATCAGAGGGGGGCGTCTGCCGTAGACTCGTCGTATTTCTTCTGTGGAGAGAAAAAACATACACAGGCCTGAGACAGTATGAAGTTCCTTCAAAGTAAAAAACGGATCATACTCACCCATTTAAGAGCATCCTGCTTCATAGAAAGAGGCGGGACTCCCCTCAGAGACCGCCTGATTCCAGACCGTCAGTAAATTAGGGTTCTATACAGGTAGAACCACCAAAGAACATCATAGGTCCGGGGAGTGCAGGAAGCTTAAATGGCGACAGGGGAATTAAAATGGCGACCCGACTGGACCGAGGGAAGGAGAGGTTTTATTAGGTATTACTCTGACCCCTGCGAGAATTTTGTCTCGCTTGGATGACTTCCCTTAAATCCTGTCTGCCACCTCTCGATCCGCGTCGCCTCCTAGACCTGCTCGCAGGGGGAGGAGGAGCGCGGGATGCAACACTAGCCTTCTGCACCTGCCTCTGTTCCTCAGAAGGAGGCGGCGCAGGACCCCTGTGGTGTTCGGGCTGAGACCTGGGCCTTCGAGGGATAAAGGACTTGAAGGCAGCTGAGCGCGTCTTCGCTTCTCTGAACTTTTCAACCACCGTCTCGACGGAGGCACCGAAAAGCTCAGATGGCGAAACCGGTGCGTCGAGAAGAAAGCCCTTCTCTTTCCTCCCGACATCAGCTAGGTTCAACCACAGATGTCTCTCCGTAGCCACCATAGCCCCCATGGCCCTGCCCATATGGGTAGCGGCCTGCTTGGTGGCACGGAGAGCGAGATCCGTGGTGCGACGGAGCTCAGCCACCTGGTCAGGGGAAAGACCCTGACCGTTGTCCAGGTCTTTCAGCAGATCGGCTTGGTAGGCTTGGAGCACTGCCATGGTGTGCAGTGCGCCCACCGCCTGACCTGCTGCTGCATATGCTCTGCCGTTCAGCCGGGATGTTAATTGCAGGGCCGGAGAAGGCAGAGAGGGAGTCTTGAGAGAGGAGGCCCGCCCTGTGGAGAGATAGCAAGCTAGCGTCTCTTCCACAGGGGGCATCTTCTCATAGCCGTGGTCACGCAATCCCTCGATATTAGCATAGTTCGCCATGGACGAACTATGAATGCGCGCCGAGTACGGCTTTTTCCAGCCCTTCTCGATCTCAGTATGAAGATCGGGAAGGAATGGAAGACTCACCGGAGCTGGGTGGTTATGGCCTGAAAGATACCGCTCGTCGAGGCGACCCCGCGGCGTTATCTTTCTAGCCCGCTTCCACGGCAGGTCGAGCCTGGCCGTGGCGCGGTCCATAACCTCCAGCAGCTCTTCATATGCAGGGCAGGAAGGTAGAGAGGATTCAGCCTCAGCGTCTTCATCCATCTCTAGCACTTCCTGTTCTTCTTGGGTGGAACCCAAAAGAGCACTTGCTCCTGGATCTGACGACGTCAGCGATAACGCATCATCATCAGCTAGGAGCCTGTCATCGTCTCCGGCTGGCGAGAGAGAGAGACCCTTCTCAAGTTCGTCAGCCAGTTCCACTTGCGAGCCCCACGAGCTCAGTTTCCTCCGTGCCTCGGCAACGGCAGGACCCGAACCGCGAGGGGCAAGTGAATGCTCATCTTTCCTCAGAAAGAGAGACAGACGAGACCGGAGCTTCTTCATAGGGAAGCGCTCACAATGTACACACAATGCCCCCTCAAGGACATCGCGTGTGTGCTCTTCGCCCAAACAGAATACGCAAAGCTCATGTGTGTCATCAGGTGTCAAATAACGAGGACACGGATGAACACACCGCTTAAACGACTTGCTAGTGCTTGCCATGATAGTAGTTTAAAGAAAGGATTCTTACCGTTTCTTCCAATGCACATCCAAACCGGGAAAGCTGAAGACAGCGAAGATGTATTGTGTTGCACGGGCGCCTCTTTTATGGTCGCCCGGTAGTGACGCAACGGCAGCGACTGACGCGCCGCGGTGACGTCATACGCTGGCGCCGGCCATTTCATGTAGTTTTTCTATGCATTCTTCAGACTCGAGGCACGCTGCAGCGTTCCCCAAAAGCGCCCTCTAGAGGACGCAGTGAGAGTTCCCTTCGGAAGGGAACAGTATTTATATAATTTTTTACCTTTGATACACAGCCACGTCCATCTGTCATGAGCACGAGTTTGGCATCAGCCACGTCACATGAGCACGCGCTCTAGCGTAGAATACGCAAACGCCGTAAGGGGAAATCAGTGAAAAGTCCCGGATGAGTTTGCGCAAACTAATGTAATCTTTTAGCTTTAAATCGGTTTAAACAATCAGGATACGCGCAAGTAATAACCATTTTGAATAGCCGCTATACCCACAATCTCTGTGCTCTGTGTAAACAATGAGTGTCGTATACATGCAACAGATCGCTTCCGGCGTTTGCGTATACTACGCCAGAAGCGCGTGCACATGTGACGTGACTGATGCCAAACTCGTGCTCAGGAGAGATGGACGTGGCTGTGTATCAAAGGTAAAAAATGATATAAATACTGTTCAGTTTCTCACAAAAACCGATCGTTTCGTGTCTTCAGACATCATTGTATCATCACGAGCCGCAGGGTGTAATTTGGATTTGTCTGTGCATGTTTTTGTTTACTTTTAAAGGTCTGGTGCCCATCCACTTCCATGATAAGGCTGGCAGACTGCACCGGTTTTCGTTAAAAATATTCGTTTGTGTTTTTCTGAAGAAACAAAGTAACCTACATCTTGGATGCATTGGGGGTAAGCAGATAAACATCAAATTTTCATTTTTGGGTGAACTATCCCTTTAATGCTCTATCATGTTGGAAATATCCCCTACATTAAACCCAACCCTAAACCTAACCGACAGTGTTAACGAATGCTAAAGTGATCAAAAATACTTTGTTGATGCAGCTGTGCTATTTTCATTTCCTCATAAAGATTTAAGCTGTTTTGTCAAACCGTAGTTTCACAGGGTTTGTACCGGAGCTCTTCATCTCCCAAGTGCAACGCCGTATCACGTGAGCTACCGAGCAAACTGACTGCATTAGAAAACTCATGCATATGTAATGACAACTTTTAAAAGTATCATTTTTTCAGGTTTGCAGAAATGTATATAGAGGCACGTATTTCCAATGAGTCTATGTTGCTTTAACATTATGGACTTGCAGAATAAGAATAAGGTCTGGCCCACATTGCATCTTATAGGGATTGTTTATTAAAAAATGAAGATTCCATCATCATTTATTCATTCTTCTTGTTCCAAATCTGTAAAACTTTCTTTCATCTGTGAAGCACAAACAATATTTTGAAGAATGTTGGTAGCAATTGCATGGAAAAAAGAAAACAATAAACCAATTTGAATAAAAAAAAAATCCTTCATTCTGGCTGCAAACTGCCTGCCTAGACAAGAAGGAGATGTTTATGACACCCGAAGCAAATGCTACAATAGCTTTTGTTTTCACATGTAGTTGATGATGTGTTCATGGGCCATTCTACAGAATTGGTCCAAAGTCAGAGTTGGAAATGTCTTAAAATAATGTGTATGTATGCAAACTGTATAATATCCAAGGTACACATTTCTAGTAATTTTTCAGTTAATTCTCATATTGTATTTTTAGAAAGTTTTTATTTGTCCTTTGCCCAAACATGCTACCGAAACACAGTAATTGTAATTTAATTAGAAGGGCTATATTGACCTAAGATTTTGCTTACATCTTGATTGTAATTTTTTTTTTTTTTTTTTTTTTTTTGCTGTTTTATTACAATTTATTCAGAGGTAAATCCATAACAATAACATTTTTTAACAACATTTCAAGAGTAATTTATGAGATTTGTTGTATTCTTGTTGTATAAAGTTTCATAATTTATAAAGAAAATATAAAAATATATATTTTTTTGAATTTTTTTTTTAAAAAACAATGGACAAAATAAAATAAATATTTCAATATTTTCACAAGTTGAAATTTAGGGGTAAGGGTTTGAGACAGCCCCCTCCCAATTAAAAGTATCCAATAAATAATGATTTTATATATATTAAGCTTACTAATGTGTTTAAATATTATTGTGGGTTTCAAGAGATAATAGAAGGATCTTAATAAACATCTAAGATTTTAATATTTAAATGCTTTTTAATGTGTTTTTTGGTTGTGGGACAGCTGTTTGCACCAGTTCTGTAGAATGGCCCTTATATAGATAATACAGTTATCTATATAACTCATGTCTTTTTATGTAATCAGAATTTATTGCTTTACAGTTAATTGTTTTACAGATGTTAAAGTAGAATATACAGTTTTGTGCATGAATTTAAAATACAATTTTCTAGTTTTATATGCTACTAAAACCCTATTCAGACGGGACTAGTTTTTAAACTATCTTTGAGTTTTAGTTCATATCACCCGATGTCTGTGATTTCCATGTACCAATTCGGATGGAACTAACATCTCTGTTCATTACACTGTAAAAAAAAATGTTGTTTCAATTTAAAATAATTTGTTACACTGCTGACTTAAAATTTTTAGTTTAGTCAACTAAAATATTCCAGTTGTAACTTAAATTAACATTAAGTAACTTAAAATTTCAAGTTGACTAAACTAACAATTTTAAGTCAGCAGGGTAACAAACTATTTTAAGTTGAAACAGACTTTTTGAAACTTTCTTTTTTACAGTGTTGAAAGGTGGGTGTGTTTGCTGGATGTGATGTGGTTGCAGACTTGGCAGATTCACACGAGATTAAAATCACATAGTACATCTGTGAAACACATCCGTTGTTCCCAAGCTGTATTTTTTTAAATGCTATAGACCACTTTTGTGTCAAATTTTCTTTTTTCCAAGCTTACTTAGGGGCCGTTCACACAGAACGTGTCTTTGCATCTAAAAATGCAAGACACGCCACTCAGGAATGGTTTTAAAAATGTCTCCTCCAAGTTGCTGTGCCAACTTGCTACTGTAAACAAAAGCTTGCAATGCATGTCCCGCTTTCAGGGTCTTCTGATTGGTCCATAGTTTTGCAACTGACATTGATGAGTGGCGTTGCGTGTAAAAATTGAAATTCTTCACTTGAAAAACTTGACGCTGTATCTTAAAATAAGTGTAAACGGCCATACACGTCTGTCTAGCGCATGTTTGGAATTGGAAAAACGTGTGTTCTGTGTGAACGACCCCCTACTGTTCCTCTCTGACTTACCATCTCATTAAAACTGCTGAATTTTTAGATCATTTTTGGCAGTTCTGTGTGCAACATGCATCAGAAGGTCATCGAACAGACTGTGGGCGTGCCGTCTGAGAGTGTTTTCATCTTCAGACAGTAGTTTTTCTGATATATTTTGTTTTTGCTTGTGATTTAAATATTCGAATACCAAGGAAAGAGATTAGGCTTCATTCCTTTTGCTTTTTTATGGGGTTTGTAAGTTTAATGAAGATTAACAGACAGAGGGGTTGAGACGCCCTCCTTTTCTCACACTCAAATTTGAGTCTGCTTTCAAATATTGGGAGATCTGAAGGATGAAGGAAGGAGGGAGAAAGATCAGAGAGTCTGGTTTGTCTAGTCTAGTTTGAGTCTCCTGTGCTCCGGAAAAAAAGTCTTTGTGTTTTGCTAGTCACATCTCTTTCTCTATTCTTTTGGTGCTAGTTTTCTCCATCTGTTGAGCTGTGCCCAAATGCGCAATGTGCCACCTTCCCCAGAGAAACATCTGGAGCAATAAACATGGCTTTAGCTTATAAAAAGCAAGAATTTGGCCCTAGGCTGGGTACTAGAGCTGGTAAATAAACAAAGGCCAGTTTGGATGTCATCTAATTAAACTTTAATGTAAAGTTGCTTATCAGTTAGCAGCCTTTTGCATTGGCACAGACAATTTCAATGCTCTGGAAAAAAAAATAGTGTCTGCCAGACTTCTTAATTTTCTATTCATTGATGTGCAGGTCATAGGAGGCACCCAGCCGTGCATGTGTCCGCCTGGGCCTGCGAATCTATGGGCTTTTTCTCTGGCTAGTCTCATCCTCTGATGTCTGATCAAAGTCTTTTCTTGCTCTTCTCTCCTCTGACTCAATAGGAGCCCCAGGAGTCCAAGGCCCACCTGCCTAACGGACTAGAACAGAGACAGAAAGAGTGATGGATCAAGGAAAACAATGACCAAAATGAAAAAAAAAAAGCACACGCTTATGAATTCACAGTTAGAAAGAGATGAGCGTGTTGGGAGGGAGGATAAAGGCACAGCTTCTGTAAAGGGTTAGTGTAATTAGGCTGGTCAGTTTATAGTGGCGCCAATGTCAGTCCCACACTCAACCCATAAAATCAAATTACCGGTACCGCACTATCTGAAATGACATTTACCACACACACTGACAGCTATTATCCTGTTTGTGTGTTGTATGAATGTGTGCACGTTGTATCGCAATAAATTGGAATGCCTTTCCCCACTGAATGCTTGGACCAGCGTGTATTTCTAGGCCAGATGGCTAGTCTAGAAGGGTTACCAGCTTGGCCATGCTGTTCAAAATGTAGCTGATGAACCTAGTGAACTAGCATGGTCTTTCTGATAAAGCTGGTTGCAAGAAGGTTTGGGGTTATGCTAGTTAAGAGGAATCGTGGGACACCAGAATATCCAGCACCCAAAATGTGTTATGACCAACTATATATATATATATATATATATATATATATATATATATATATATATATATATACATATATATACATACATATACATACAGTCAAGCCCGAAATTATTCATACCCCTGGCAAATTCTGACTTTACTTTTATCAACCAGCAAGTTTTTTTGACCAGAAATGACACAGGCTTATTTAATATGAGCAATTTTTTTCAGCTTTTATTTACATTTGAACAAAAAGTGGCATGTCCAAAATTATTCATACCCTTCTCTGTAATCAATAGAAAAGCCTTTATCAGCTATTACAGCAATCAAACGCTTCCTATGTTTGCTGACTAGCTTTTTGCATGTCTCCACTGGTATTTTTGCCCATTCATCTTTAGTGATGAGCTCTAACTTAGGGCTGCACGATTAATCGAAAGCGATTGTCGTGCGTATTTTGTCAGTAAAGCCAGTTCTGTGATTAGCCGTAAATCTCCAGCTCCTGTTTTGAGATGGTGCAGCATGAACACAGAGCCATAGTTCACTTAGAAGATACACCTAATCGCATTCATAATCGAAGTCGATTTAATCGCACGATTATGCAATCAAAAAGAAAATCGCTTGCGATAATGAGAGCTGTTTGCGTAGCTTCTCAGTGAACGATGGCGCTGTGTAAAAAGTGGTGCTACATCTCAAAGCACGTGAAAATACCACCTTAAATAATAGTTTTACTCCAAACTTACTTCATAACATCAGTCAAGTGTTTGAAATAAATCCTTTTGTGAAATGATGTGGCTTCTTACACATAATAACACACAGAACATAGTTCATAGTATTCTAAGCAGTGATAAAGGCATTGCAGTAGAAATATACTTTATTATAATGAAAATTATAATAATACGAACTTCAGTAAACAATATATTGTCGTAGCCGTGTGTTTATTAGTCACGTTGAATCAATGAAAGCAGTTAAATCTTTATTTAGCTTTATTCAGCTGCAGCGATAGGTGTTTTCTAGATTTCTTCTTCAGGTGTTTTTGGCGTTTCCGAGAGAGAGAGCGCCCTCTGGCCTTTGGATGAAGATTACATAAAAATGAAAATCACAGGTCACCGTGCTTCACTAAAAGAAATGCATGACAAACGCTTCCGATTAATCTCGATTTCGATTTCATTTCGATTTATCGTGCAGCCCTACTCCAACTCTTACAGGTTGGAGGGTCTCCTTGCCATCACCCTGATCTTTAGCTCCCTCCACAGATTCTCAATTGGATTTAAGTCAGGACTCTGGCTGGGCCACTGCAAAACATTAATGTTTTTGTCTGCTAACCATTTCTTTACCACTTTTGCTGTGTTTTGGGTCATTGTCGTGCTGAAATGTCCACTGGTGCCCAAGGCCAAGTTTCTCTGCAGACTGCCTGATGTTGTTGTTGAGAATTTTGATGGTCCACCAGCTGAAAAAGACCCCCAAAGCATTAGGTTCCCACCACCATGTTTGACAGTGGGGATGGTGTTCTTAGAGTTAAAGGCTTCTCATTTTTTACGACAAATGAAGGCTACATCATTGTGGCCAAACAATACAATTTTTGTTTCATCTGACCATAAAGAGAAGACCAGAATTCTTCTTCTTTGTCCAGATGAGCATTTTCCAAGGCCAAGCGGGCTTTTGTTTGCCTTATCTGGAGAAGTAGTGTCCTCCTTGGTCTGCGTCTGAGGAACCTAGTGGTGTGCAGTGTCCGTTGGACTGTCTGCCTTGAAATGTTGCCACCAGCAGAGCCCAGATTCATCAGGATGGCCTTGTTGGCCTTGGTGATCATTGGATTCTTTTTTACCTCTCTCACTATCCTCCTGGACAGCACAGGTGTCACTTTTGGCTTCCGACCACAATCCTCTGAGATTTTTCACTGTGCAGAACGTCTTGTATTTTTTAATAATACTTTTCACTGTAGCCATGGAACTTCAAAACATTTAGATATGGTCTTATAGCCCTTTCCTGACTTGTGAGCAGCCACAATGTGCAGCTGCAGGTCCTCAGTGAGCTCCTTTGTCTTAGCCATGACTGTCCACAAACCAACAGCAGAGAGCTTCTGTTTTTCACCTGTTGAGTTGATTAAAACAGCTGTTCCCAATGAATCAGGGTAATTAGGATGCTTTAGAACAGCTTGGACTATTTGGAATGGCATAGAACTTTGGATTTTCACAAAGACTGTGACAGTTTGCAAAGGGTATGAATAATTTTGGACATGCCACTTTAACCCTAGTAAAAAAGTAATAGATTAAAAAATTTCATACTAAGTATAGTTTAAGTCTATATACATATTGAATGACATATCGCTTGTGACTTACTGATATAAAAAGTATAAAAAAAGTACTAATTAAACTTTATTTGGAGTATTACTTGTGCACAATGCACATTTCTTAATATTAAGCCTAAAATATGTTTTTATGTCACTATTGATGAGGATTGTATGATGTTTAAATAATATCGGTCTTTAAATGCAAAATATTTAAAGTGGACCTAAAGTATACTTGCCATAGTGATAGCACAAATAAATATACTTAAGTATATATTTTGTTAGACTTCAGCACAATTAAAGTGCATTAAGTACAAAATTAGTTGTTTTAATTAAGCAACCTTTAAATATACCAGTTAAGTACACTAAAAGTACAGTTGCAGGGTATTTTTTATTAAGTACATCTGTAAATGTATTTCTACTGTAGTATACCTAGCATAAAATAAATATTTTTTTAAATACATTTTAGTATATTTATTTTTCACTAGGGAACAAATTGAACCTTATTATTATAAGTGCTACAAAACTATGTAATGAAACACTCTGTGAAATATCAGGTAGATAGAAAAGAGCTGACTGGCCCAGCTTGTTACCATGATGTCCACTAAGTGGAATATATTGCATTAAAGGGACTTTATTCCATTGATTAGCCGGCAGTCATGTAAAATTAATGGATGTGTTTTTTTTTTTTGAAAAAAAAAAAAAAAATCTGCTTTTAGCGGCACACAAAATGCTCATGATGTGGAATTTATACCTTTATTTACTTGTGTGAAGTGCATCAGAGTGTGACTCTGTGAGTGTGCGTGTGTCAGCCGTACATTGGGGACACTAGTGTATGCTGGTAGGGTTCTCACACAGCTGCTGATCCATGAAAAGATTAAGTGCCTTGGGACACCTGAGCACAGCCACTGCTCAGCATAAACAGGCTTGGGTAGACTGAAATACACGCACCCTGTGCCTGTACATAGGTAACACACACCATCTAACTAAAGCTCTACACTTATTTACTGATGCCCCTCTTCGCTCTGCTGCACACACACACGCACACACACACACACACACACACACACACACACACTCACACACTCACACACACAGACTATGTGACTGTATTGTACTGTTCGCCAGACTTCCTGCTTTGTATTCTCTGCTTGTTTTCAGTGTACTGGTTTTGTGGTTTGTTTATCACTGGAGGTTGTTTGCTCCCTGGTGAGCAGTACTAATTCTCAAACAAACTCCTTTCCCAATTACCACAGGATCTAGAGACGAGGCCTCACAGGCAGCTGCCACCACTCTGATCCTGTTCACCAATCAGACACATTCAGCCTCTAACTCTCAAGATACACAGCACAGGCCAGAACCTAGAAACAAAATGCTTTCGCAGATTACCAGGACTCTGCGCCCCAGGAATGATTTCCAACTGCAATTACATGCTATTTAAAGTTGTCGTCAAATGAAAGATTCCTAATCTGAATGTTTCTGTTTTGTTCATACTGAAAAGGCCAGCGTGATTTTTTTGTGGTTTAGCCTGGTTTATGCTTGTTAGGTGCTGCTGTGGCTGATTAATCCACGCTTTTCACTTACAAAACCTGAAGATTTTTTGGCAAGCTTTATCTTTGTGGTAAAGCTGGTTGAACTAGATAACCCTTTGAAGTCAGTAGACCTAATTTCTGAGAAAAATGTTGAAAAAAGACTTCTTAACATTTCTGTATAAAAGTAGATTTTTGTATTGCCGTATTTGTATATTGCTGCACTTTGAAAGATCTGTTAATGTTGATGTTGACATTTACTAATACATTTTGAACAATGAAATATGTATTTTATGTATTCTAATAATGACAAGGGAGAACTTGTCAAACTTTTCACAGTCAATTTAGGAGTTTTGATTTAAAACCTATTTAATTTCAGATAAACAAAGCAAAAGAGATGGCGTTGATAAAGTTGAATTAGGCTTCAAAAACAGTCAACCTGGTCTCGCGACGAAAACGTACCCCTGGGCACTCTCTTGCAAGACACGAAATACGTACTGCCATGCAGGGGCGTAGCAACCGGGGGGGACGGGGGGGACACGTCCCCCTCACTTTTAGAAACAGGTGATTCTGTCCCCCGCACTTTTTTGATCTAGCGCCAATATTTCTGCCCCTGGTCTCTGATTTGTTACTTAGATTTGAGTGAAGTAACATTTAGCCAATCACAGCGCGAATCTCTTGGGCGTCTGCCATGAGCTTCAAATCTTGTTGCTCTTGTAAACAGAATGTATTATAGACCTTTTTCCTGAGTAAACGATGAGCGCCGCCATTACGAATTCTAACGTCAGATTGAATGCTTTTCTGTTCCAGTTTCCATAGGAACCCATTCAAATAGCGTCCATCTGTTTTTAATGTAGCTACCTTCTGCTGCTTCGTGTCATCTATACGCTCATTAAGGTGAGGCACTGACAAATGACGGTCATTGCGACATTGCCAAGTGATGGCGCTATGGAGCCATGTGCTTTTTAAAAACATTTTAATAGGTTTAACATTAGTTTATTAGCTCGGAATATACCCTAATTTGACTAGAAACAATGGAAATGCAAAGCATTATTTCAGTTAAGAGTCGGACTTACTTCCGTGTTCAGGAAAAAGGTCTATACTGTATGATCATCACCTTTGGGTCACATGACTATACTGTCCCCCCCACTTTTAAATTGGCTGCTACGCCCCTGCTGCCATGTACGTTTTGTGACATATTCTATGTGAAATGTCTTATGTGGCGCTAAAAGAGTGGTGTTCAGTTCTTTTCCCTCGGAAAGATGAAGGTACATTTGTTTTTTTTTGTTTTTGTGACATTGGCTGGACATTGGTGTCACTGACTTGAAATGTCCATTGAGTGGTTAAGTCTAACGCTCCGTGACGTTTTAAAATAACGTCAGTACCATCTGCACTACACCTAAACCTACCTGATAGTATGAACAAAAGCAAATCCTATGTAAAAACACAATCACAAGCATGCTGTTTTAGCTTGTTTTTCGATCTCTCATCTTTCCGCTCTTTCATCATGAGTCATGTTTTTCATGGGATTCATACCCAAAGATTCCACATCCTAAATCCAATTCCGTGCCGGCTGAGTTTTCAACCAAGCTTGTTATGTCTGGAAACAACATTTTAGTGCCACGAAAAATCCAAAATTATGAGATTAAAGTTTTGAGAATAAAGTAGAAATGTTTCGAGAATAAAGTTGAAATTACGAGAATTAGATTGTAGCAGTGCCAGACCACTGGAATCTATTTAAATATATGTGGGATTATTAGCAGAAAGCATACCATGTGTTATACTTGCAGGAACACTGTGCTTGGAAATAATATTTCACATCTTCAGTTGCATTCATTAGGTCTATTTGTAGTGTGCCAGCCATCTAATAATAGCAAACGACTTTGTGCTTTTTGTACTTTTAATATAAAACATCTGTGGCATCCAATCTTTCATTCCTGACATGTATTTAAATAAGAACAACAATAAAACGTTCTAAAGGTTGAAGTGGACTCCAACTCACTAAAGGTGCCATAGAATGGAAAACTGTGTTTAGCTTGGCGTAGTTGAATAATAACAGTTCAGTACATGGACATGACATACCATGAGTCTCAAACACCACCATTTCCTCCTTCTTATATAAATCTTCTGTTCGCAAAAGACCACCGAAAAATAGCTCAATTCCAACATAACACCGACTATTACGCAATAGTCCCGATCGTTAATAGTTACGCCCCCAATATTTGCATTGCCCAATCATCAGTAACGTCAGTACATCAGTAAAACCACTGAAGGGACATGGTTAGCTTAATGCTAGCGGTAGCCTGTACATAAGATTTTACTTACCACATAAATGGAGAGATGAGTGCACTGATGATGGCCAATGATTTACAGATCATTTTAAAGCATCAAAACTTGTGTGGTAAGTCCTTCTTACATTATACTACTTTGCTGCAGTATAACGTTACACGGAGCACATGCATCACAGTAGTGAGAGAAAAAAATGTCGCAGATTCAAAACGGCAGATTCAACAAACCGCATATTAAAAGCGGCTATAGTTAAATAAATGAAGCGGCTGTAATTAAATATATAATTCCTCCATGTGTTTCCTTACAACTGTGTGAGCGAGCCGCTCTGTGAGACAGCCAATCAGAGCAGAGCTCCTCATTATTATGCAGGAACCTTCCAAATAAGGCAATAACAGAGCATTTCATTCTAGGGACAAATCCTAGGGTTGTAAATGGACCTGTAAAACCGTTTCTGCAGATTTTTTGCCCTTTCCTATGCTATATACCTTCTATGTAGATATCAGAGAACAATTTAAAATATTGTTTCAATGCATTCTATGGCACCTTTAACATAACTTATATTGTTGTCTTTTTAGAGGTATATGTTTTATTCATGGTATAAATTATTGTAAATCATATTTTACATCTTCCTTTCATTATATGTAGTGTGCCAGACACCCAATAATCGCAATCATTTTGTGTTTCATTGCTTTTCATAAAAAAATATCTCAGCTTTCAAATTCTGTCCGTTTTATCACGACATACATATTATAAATGTGTTTTTCCTCTTTATTTTAAGTTTATAGCACAATATAAACGTGAAGGAACATAAGAAGGAAGGAAAAAAAAAAACACGGCACATTAAGGAGCATGAAAAAAACATTATTGTAATAGACATATTGTTTGTATTTCACTATAAAACTGACAGACTTTGCGAGCTGAGACTTTGTAACATCTCCCGGGGGCTCCCAATATGGGCCATTTGCATGCACATTAGGCTAGAATATAAAAATATAACTTTAATCCTGTAATTCCTAAGAATGAATTCTCATCATTTTGACTTTATTCTCAAAATATTTCAACTTTATTCTCATAATTTCGACTTTATTCTTGAAATATTATGAAATATATTGAAATATATCTTGTAATCTTATATTTAAAAAAAAAATAAATAACGTGGCACTAAAATGCGATCATAATTTTGCAAAATGCAAGATTTGATTCAATATATAGACAATGCTGTCGTTATTCATCTTAATTCAGCTCAAGTTTTGTTCTCCTCCATGTCAGTTCTGTCAAATCAATGATAGAATTCATTCAGACATTTAGATGACATAATCAGGCACTAAATAGAGTACAAAGTATACATTCTTTCAGCCACTGGAGTTGCGTTCAGGTCCTACACAGTCTCCATTCAACTGGTGGACTGAAACACCGTAACACTGGTGTTCTGTACTGGGCACCTACATCCAAAACTAATTCTGTCACTTATTTTTCTATCAATTTAAAATCATGAAAGATGGTTAGACTCATTTAACTTTTTAAGTTATTTCTTCCCTGGAGTAGAAGCTGGAAATTGGAGTAGAATCAGCAGCCATCTTGGCTCCCAGACCCAGGCTCTACATGGCCATGTTTAACTCCGTTGCCAGTTTCTGGCATGGATTTGGATGGCTAGGTTGACAATATCTCTCCAAGTATCTGCCATCACAAGAGCCCAGGCCAGTGCCTCACATCAAAGGCGACTGGCCTGCCCATGCTCTTATTTGCTCCTGCGGGAAATGAGGGAGATATGGAACCCCTTCAGAGCGAGTGAGAGAGATAGCTGCACAGCTGCTATGGACACATCCTCTCCGCTGAGCTGCCCAGGAGCTTGGAACATCTTAGACTCTGCTAATACAGTAGAAATGATATTCTGCTTGTATTTGATAGTGACTCACATGTAGATTAGCTATGCTAAGGCATGCTGATGGGGGGTCTCATGTAGGGTGCAAAATGGTGCTGTTATTTTTTTTTTTTTTGCTGGAGCCAGAGTTATCCAGCCAGCTATCTATCTATTTATCTATCTATGAAGCTGCTGTGCATGATGAAAAAATACATAAATAAAACAGTATATCTGTCAAATCATTGTGTGGCATGTCACAACATCAGACATTTCCATTATAGACAGCTTTGTTGATTATAATGGGATATAGTTAGTTGTGCATTAGACTTTTGTTGTTGTTGATCTGATGACTTCAAATCCTGGCATTAATGTTTTTCAGGTCCAAAATTGTTATTCATTTTCTATGAAAACTTGCAGAATGGTTCCAGAATCTTGTTGGTGGAAACAGGCCTTTTTAGTGTCTGATAATAAAAACTTGGGTGGAAAAACAACCTGACTGCTGCTATATAAACATCAGAGCTTTTGTGACTCCTTTAAAGTGATCCTTAAATGGAAGATTAAACTGAATTCCCATTCATGTTCCATTCCTGGAGGCCTGATCGCTTCTTGCATCTCTCTCACCTCTCCTCATCATCCCTGTGGGTAGTTTCACATGATTGCAGCATCTGCTCAAGACACTTGTGGGTTGTGGGGTGTAGCTTTCCATAGCGCACCAAAACAAGCTATGCCTTAATCATCATTAAAACATTACGGCTACAGACGATAGTTATCAGTTGGCTCTCTCTCTCTGATCCCCTGCCCCTTCCCTGCCTCTCTCTCGTGCCGTCACATTTATGTCACAGTGATTAGTGACAGATTAAAAAGTCATCAGAGAGCAGATGAGGGCTGTAACCATCAGTTCATCATGGAAGCATCACCCCCTCCCCATCTCATCTCATGCTGGTGAATGAATGTGTGTTTATAGCTTCGCTGGGATTAACTCTGTAATTAGCATTCAACGCACTAACCGGGTTAAACCCTCTAACTGCCATGTTCACCGGTGCCTTGCTCACATTTGGAGGGCAAGAGAGAAGAGATAAGGGCGAGAAGGATGTGGCACTCACTGCATTACACCCATGAAGTGGGATGGCTCATCTCCCTCTAAATTTGTAATGTAAGAATCTTGTCATGCAAATCAGACACATTTTCATTAGCAGTCTGTGTGCCCCATCTTGTCTACATGACCAGGCTCCAGGGGCGTAGCAGCCATTAAAAATTAAGGGGAATAATTTTTCTAATTTGTCAACTTTTAACCATCTCTTGATTCCTTAATCTTCTTGGTTTATTTATTTATTTTGTTAGTCTAATTCAAGACTCTAGGTAGAAGATATATTTAACATCAGATGATATGGTGTAACGGTGCTTAGATCAATAGATTTTCCATCTGAATGCTTTTTTGACCCAGATTGAATGATTTGGTTTTATTGTCATTAAAGAGCATGAAGTTATATCTGAGCCACAATTTGCGTTTAGGCAGACAGGCTTACAATCTCTTATATACCTAGTTATCTTTACATTTTATAGGTATATAGAGTTTTGTGGACATAACAGTGGTGCGATTCCCAAATTTATTCATAATTGATCCCAAAGGTAGTATACAGTATAACGAAAATAATAATGGTTCTAGAATCGATCCCTGGGGTACACCACAGGTAAGGTGAGCCACCAAGGATGAATGGACACCTAAACTGAAAGAAAAACTTCTAACCGAACCAGGGTAAACCTTTTAACTGACATGCTCACCAGCACATTGCTTAAATTTTGAAGGCAAGAGAGAAGAGATAAGGGAGAGAAGGATGTAGTACTCACTGCATTACACCCATGAAGTGGGATGGCTTTTCTCCCTCTAACTAAGCAGGATATGGCGTAAGGGTGCCAAGATCAGTAGAGTTTCCATCTGAGTGCTCATTTGGCCCAAATCAAATGATTTGAGTTTTATCATTAAGAAGTACCATGAAGTTATTTGTGAGCCACAATTTGAGTTTGTGCAGACAGGCTTCCATTTTTTATGTGCCAAGTTATCTTTGTTTTATAAGTATATTGAGTTGTGTGTTGTCTGCATAACAGTGGTACAATACCCCAAATATACTCATTATTGATTCCAGAGGTAGCATACAGTATAATGAAAATAATAATGGTCCTAGAATCGAACCCCGGGGGTACACCACAGGTAAGGTGAGCCACCGAGGACGAATGGACAACTAAACTAACAGAAATACTTCTAACCGAGGCAGGTTAAACCCTCTAACTGCCGTACTCAACACTGCCTTGCTTACATTTGGAGGGCAAGAAAGAAGAGATAAGGGTGAGAAGGATGTTGTACTCACGGCAATACACCCATGAAGTGGGAATGATCTTCTCCCTCTAAGTAAGAAAGAAAGATAGGGCGTGAGGGTGCCGAGATCAATAGAATTTCTATGATATGGGTTTCAACATCAAGTATCATGAAGTTATTTGTAAGCCACAATTTGAGTTTGTGCAGACAGGCTTCCAATCACTTATATGCCAAGTTATCTTTAAGTTTTATAGGTATATAGAGTTTTGTGTCATCTGCATAACAGTGGTATGATACCTTCAATTTACTCATAAGAGGTAGCATATAAAGTGAAAATAATAATGGTCTTAGAATCGATCCCTGGGGTACACCACAGGTAATGTGAGCCACTGAGGATAAATGGACACCTAAACTAACCGAACTGGGTTAAAGCCTCTTAACTGCCATGCTCACCAGTGTCTTGCTAACATTTGGAGGGCAACAGAGAAGAGATAAGGACAAGAAGAATGTGGCACTCATTGCATTACACTCATGAAGTGGGATGGTTCATCTCCCTCTAGCTAAGTAAGGTAGGGTGTAAGGGTGCCGAGATCAATAGAGTTTACATCCGAGTGCTCTTTTGGCCCAAAGTGAATGATTTGGGCTTTATCATCAGTAAGTCGCATCTTATTTGTGAGCCAAAGTCTGAGTTTGTGCAGACAAGCTTCCAATCTCTTATTCCAAGTTATCTTTGTTTTATAGGTAGAGTTGTGCTTTGTCTGCATAACAGTGGTACAATACCCCAAATTTACTCATAATTGATCCCAGAGGTAGCATACAGAAAAAGGAAAATAATAATGGTCCTAGAATCAATCCCTGGGGTACACCACAGGTAAGGTGAGCCACCAAGAATGAATGGACAGCAAAACTGACAGAAATCTTCTAACCGAACCGAGTTAAAACCTCTAACATGCCATGCTCATCAGAGCCCTACTTACAGTTGGAGAGCAGGAAAGAAGAGATAAGGGCGAGAAGGATGTGGCACTCATTGCATTACACCCATGAAGTGGGATGGCTCATCTTTCTAAAAGTTTGTGCAGACAGGCTTCCAATCTTTTATATGCCTAGTTATCTTTACAATTTATAGGTTTAGAGTTGTGAGGACATAACAGTAGTGCAATTCCCCAATTTACTCATAATTGATCCCAGAGGTAGCATGTATAATGAAAATAATAATGGACCTAGAATAGATCCCTGGGGTACACCACAGATAAGGCGAGACATCAAAGATAAATGCACACCTCACCTCACAACTGACAGAAAAACTTATAAACAAACCCGGTTAAACCCTCTGAACAGCCATGCTCACCAGCAACTTGCTTACATTTGGAGGGTAAAAGAGAAGAGATAAGGGAGAGTAGGATGTGGTACTCACTGCTTTACACCCATGAAGTGGGATGGCTCTTCTCCCTCTAAGTAAGTAAGATAGGGTATAAGCGTGCCAAGATCAATAGAGTTTCTATCTGAGTGCTCTTTTGGCCCAAATCGAATGATTTGGGTTTTATCATTAAGTACCATGTAGTTATTTGTGAGCCACAATTTGAGTTTGTGCTGACAGGCTTCTAATCTTTTATATGCCAAGTTATCTTTGTTTTATAGGTATAGAGTTAGGCGGACATTACAGTGGTGTAATTCCCCAATTTACTCATAATTGATCCCAGAGGTAGCATATATAATGAAAATAATAATGGTCCTAGAATAGATCCCTGGGGTACACCACAGGTAACTTGAGCCACCGAGGATGAATGAACACCTAAACTGACAGAAAAACTTCTAATTAAAAGTCTAATTTAAAAAGGTCATATGTTAGATAAGAGGCTGAAGAGATTTCAAATGTGTGCGTGTGAGCTTTTGAACATTTGCATTGTTCTTTTGGCCAGCCAGGTTGAACAATTTGTGTGATTTTTGTGTCATAGAGCTGTTCTGTACACTTTCAGTTTTACCACTCTTTTAGAAACATTCACAAGCCCTTCTTTTTGTCTTACCAGTTCCTCTTCTCTCTTGTTAGTCAGAGACAAAGGAGAGTGCGATGCTTCTCGTGAAAAGGCAAATCTGATTATCATTTTCAGGAAATCTTTCATCCAGGGGTTATGCAATTTAGTTCCAGGAGGTCTGTTCAGTAAATGATTTCAGAGCCATCATAACTTCCACTGTTTTTGGAAAATAGTATGTTGTATAGCTATGATATGAAATAATTAGAAAGGATTATTTATTATAGAAGCATATAGAATTCCTTGATTATTTATTGAAGGAGTGATTTCAGCCATAGGGAATCTAAAGGAATGGTATTGGTTTTCATGTGTGAGGTCCCAGGTTCAAACCTTTCTTAAATGCCTTTTAAAGTCAGTTATTATTGTAGCTGAATGTCAATGCATGTATGTGACTAAAAGGGGCACATTCAATGGCATTTCATTTTGTTTTTTCATTGTAATGAAGAGTGGTCCACAGATGAGTGACAGAGAAGTGAATTGCAAATCTAAGGCAGTCACAGATTTTTAAAGGGTCTAGAATGAAAGATTGGAGTTGAGCCCTCATTAATAGGGTCTAGAATCACCCGGTTCATTGTGAATTTCTAGGTTGGGAGCCACTTTAAAATCTTGCACCTGCCTTGCATTCTCTGTGTATACTATAATTGTCAGTCTGTCCATCTCTGCTTTCATTCCTCTGCCACATATCTCTTACAGATCATAATATGTAATCTCATTTTCTGTCTGGCTCTCCTCACAGAATTACCTCAGTCCTGTCTCTTCATCCACATGTGCGAATGTTCTTGCATTCATAGTTTTTTTTCCAATGTCCTCAATAAGTGCCTATTGCAGTATTTTCTTGGAGAAAATCGTAGTGCTCAGAGGTTGTGCTTTCAAAGCTCGTAAGACACAATCAATTTCTGAGTTATGTTTAATTTAGCTATTAGCTTTGTCTTAGATGTTTTTCTTGAAATTCTTCAGTTGAATACACACAAATGAGACATTTGTGGAAAGGACAGCTCAGATCGTTGCAGTTTGATTGTAGACTTTTGGACCTTGACAAGGTTTTTTCGAAACTAGAAGAGACGTGAAAAGCAAAAGTTGTTATTCATCTGTTATTCATTTAATCATGTTTGGGAAAAACAGTTCAGATAATAAGGCTCTCATTTGTGATTTTTCTTAGATCCTTTCAAGCTTAACCTCTTTCCCGCAACATTTCCGCACTGTAGTCTTCACCCACGTTCAAAAGCAAAGTTTTGTTTTACATGTGCTCAGATCAAACCATTTCAAGCCTAATGTTGATAGCAGCAGGCAGCACTTTGACATTTTATTTTAACTCAGTGGTTCAGTAAACCTTTGATTAATGTGTGTGTCTGTAAATGAGGCGAAAGCTCAACCGCTTCAATGGATGATTTAATTTACCGCCTAAATCTTGGGTTTGATGCCAAATTTGGTTTTCAGAGGAGCTTAAAGTTTGAATGATATTAACATTAATTATAATCAATAATGATTCATAGCTTTATCAAGAGCCGGTTGACCTTAATCATTTGAAATGTATATTTATTCAATTCCTTTAGGTTCTAGGTTTCTAAAATGACAATGTGATTTAAAAATCTGGATCAATTTGAAGAACATTCGAAGCACGCAATATCATACTGTATATAACTGACCTTTTGCTGCCATGTTTGAAGGTCTTTTTCTAATGATTTTCTTTTTCTCCTCTCTCCCCATTGCCCACCACTGGATCGCTGCTGCTCTTCATAAATGCAGGTAAGTCTCTCTGATTTATTTAACTGTAAAGCAGAGTGCCACATATTATAGCAATTCCATCTTAAACCAAAAGATAGGACTTTTGTTTTTAGCCTTGTGTGCAGTCTGAGCACGGAGCTGTTGGTGGAGATACAGTCTTTGCTTTGAGATTAGTTGCTTCAGGTTGTTTGTGGGAAGTGCGGTTTTCACAGTAACTTGTTTGAAAGTGCATTTTTTTTACTGCCAGCATAGAAAGTTGAAATGTTAAATATGCTGCACAGCTGAGATGTTGGAATGCTTTTTACTCATAAATCACCTACTGTAACCGAATGGTAGCTATAGGGTTCTTGTGATTTCAGTGCTGTTGCAAGCAAATATAGGACATGCTGTTGACATAATAGCTTGGCTAGGTCTGTTGTAGGATGCATGGAGAAAGCATACATGTTACATATGTGTCAAGTTCATGTGTGCATGGATGTGTGCCTGAAACTGTCTAGTTATAGTCCCGTCCCTTTGTTTGGGAATACTGTCTGCTCTCCGCTCTGCTGTGACAGTTTGGTCGTCTCTGGACTGTGTCTTTCCACTAACTTTGGCCAGAGGCTTTGTCATGCGGCAGCTCCGCAGAGAGAGACAGAGAAAGAGAGTGAATTGATACATGTCATTTTCAATGACCTTCATTATTCTGTCTTAGTGACATAGTGCTCATTTTCTGTCTAGTAACTGACAGTTTGGCTGTGTAACAGGTACTTGGACAAGTGTGCACACTTATCTACATATGGTTGTGTAAGTCGGTGTGGGTTACATTTGAATTAATGGCAGTGGTTATCTGTATATATGTGGGTGTGTATATATACCATTCAAAATTTGGGGTCGGGAAGTTTTTTAATGTTTTTTAAAGAAGTCTCTTATGCTTTTTTTATTTTATTATCGGTGTTGGAAAGAGTTGTGCTGCTTAATGTTTTTTTGAAACGTGTAATACATTTTTAGGATACTTTTATAAATAAAGTTTAAGAGAACAACATTTATTCAAAATAGAAATCTTTTCTAACAATATAACACTTTTTATTAAAATAAAAGAATTAATTTCTTTCAAACAAAGAAAACAATTACTGACCTCAAATTTTGAACGGTACTGTATATTTTTACAAAAGATTTCAATTTTAAATAAATGCTGTTCTTTTTAACGTTTTATTCTTCAAAGAATCCTGAAAAAACTATCACAGGTTCCAAAAAAATAATGATAATCAGCATATTAGAGTAATTTCTGAAGGATCATTTGACAATGGAGACTGGAGTAATGATGCTAAAAATTCAGCTTTGCATCACAGGAATAAATTCTATTTTAAAGTATTTAAATTAGAAAACCACTATTTTAAACTGCAATGATATTTCACAATATTACAGTTTTTTTCTGTATTGTTAATCAAATAAACACAGCCTTGATGAGCAAAAAAAAGACTTATTAAAAAAAACATAAAAAAATCTTACTGATCCCAAACATTTGTGTTGTGTGTGTTTGTACATATGTATATTTGTGGCCTTGCTTTTATATCCTGGTGGGGACCTAAACCTGAATACACACAGACTCGTGAGGACTTGTACATGCAGAAGGACATGCAGAATGTTTTTTTTTTTTTGAGAATGTAAAAATGCTGAAAAATGCAGATTTACATTTTATGTTTAGATTTACATTTATATACTTACAGATTATAACCATATATTCAGATTTACATCTATATATTCAGATTTGTATAGAATTATTTCCTGTTTGGCAACTCATTATATATATATATATATATATATATATATATATATATATATATATATATATATATATAGTCAAGAGATTGTTCATACCCCTGGCAAATTCTGACTTAAAGTTACTTTTATTCAACCAGCAAGTTTTTTTTTTGGACCGGAAATGACACAGGCTTCTCCCAAAAGATAATAAGACGATGTACAAGAGGCATCATTGTGGAGCTTCAGCTTTTATTTACATTTGAACAAAAAGTGGCATGTCCAAAATTATTCATACCCTTTGCAAACTGTCACAGTCTATGGGAAAATCCACAGTTCTATACCATTCCAAATAATCCAAGCATAGTTGCATAAAGCATCCTAATTACCCTGATTCATTGGGAACAGCTGTTTTAATCCTCTGGTGCTCTTCGTTTAGCAGTCACACGTGTGCTCTTCGCGGTCAGAAGTGACCGGACACCTGTAACGCATCCTGTAATTTTTTCAGTAAAACCATTCCAATTCATTTTTGTTTAATAATATTTTTTCTTTTTTCTTTTGCATTTTGAGAGGGTTTTGTGGTAATAATGAATATTTATGCTGTAATTAATATCCATTTTTTTGCCATTGAGAATAATAAAAAATTTTATTTTTATTTTAATTTTTTTATTTTTTAATGAATGCAGTATTTCAGGTTGAAATAGAGACTCAGCCATTCAACACTAATTTTTGAAGGCAGATTAGTGCCATCTGTTGGTAAAAAACGAGAAAAACATCTGTAATGGCAGGTGTAACTTGATGCCTGTATAGTAAGCTACAAAGCAGCTTGTGAATTGCCTAGTTGTTTTTAGACAATTGATTCAGCATTTTTATTAGGTGGAATAGTTGAACATACATTTAAACAATCTCAAAGACTATTTCTTATCCAGTTTGGGATAGTTTTTTGTTATGAATATGATTTGAAGTGTTAATTTTTTTGTATATGCAAGAGAGTGTGTGTCTTTTGCACTCTGGATATGTAATTTTTTTATACATATATATTTTTTTATTTTACATCTTCTCAATTTGCTGTGTTTCAGTTCATTTGTGCGTGTGTGTGTGTGTGGATGTGTGAGAAAGAGACAGAAAAATTCTGTACATTTTTGTATTTTTGTCGATTTCCCATTCATTTCCTGATGTCGGTCATTTTTGACCAAAGAGCACAAGTTTTTTTTTTTTTTTTTTGGAATCGTGCCCTCATTTTTTGTGTGTGTCCATAAAAGTCACTGAATTTGGTACCGTTCTGATGAAGCTGTGATTTAAAAAAAAAAAATCAAAACCGAAAATGTTTTGGTCAAAAGTGACCGAATAGAGGTGAGTATATTAGTGTGTTTGTGTGTGTGTGTGTGTGTGTCTGTCTGTGAATGGGTGTGTTTTAGAGTGTCACCCCTTCACTGCTGTGTACTTTTTTTCAGCATTGTGGAGGATTTGTAGATTGTACACACAAAAATTCTCTGAATATTTGTATTTTTGTCAATTTCCCATTCATTTCCAATGGTCGGTCATTTTAGACCGAAGAGCACAAGTTTTTATTTTATTATTATTTTTTTTTTAATCGTGCCCTAATTTTTCATGTGTGTTCACATTCCAAATGCCATAAAAGTCAATGAATTTGGTACTGTTCTGATGAAGCTTTGATTTTTTGAAAAATTCTAAACCGAAAATGTTTTGGTCAAAAGTGACCGAATAGAGGTGTGTATATTAATGTGTGCGTGTGTGTGTGCGTGTGTGTGTGAATGGGTGTGTTTATGAATGGGTATGTTTTAGAGTGTCACCCCTTCAGTGCTGTGTACTTTTTTTCAGCATTGTGGAGGATTTGTAGATTGTACACACAAAAATTCTCTGAATATTTGTATTTTTGTCGATTTCCCATTCATTTCCTATGGTCGGTCATTTTAGACCGAAGAGCACAAGTGTGACTATTTTTTTTACGACCACTTAGCCTGCTTGAATCATGCCCTCAATTTTTTTTTTGTGTTGACATTCCAAATGGCATAAAAGTCA